>NC_053158.1:34452528-34600028 GCF_016835505.1 Polypterus senegalus
GGAGAATTTGCGTACGCCAGGGCTGGAGCTACCTTGAAAATATGCGTGGCTTTACGCCAAGTTTAGGTTTTATCCATCGTGATTTGACGTACGCTCGTACGTAACATTTTTGTGCATACGCACCATTTTTCAATGAGGCCCCTGGTCTTATAAAATGATCTCATATTCCTTGGCCATTATACAACCTTGCAGAGCAATCATCGAACCTAATGACTCCTACCAGATGGCCACTCATACCATTGTAAATAGCCACCACATTTAATAGTTTGCAACAGACATTGTGCGTTGGTTGTCTACAAACATAAACCTATCCAAATGTAAAAATCAGGGGTCTGAAAGGTAAGTTCAAAATTTTTCAAGTCAAAATTATTTCTTTTACAAATATGGTATATTTGTATTTTCTGTGCAAAATTGTGTTCAAAAGTTAAGCATTTTCTATAAATTTGAAAAATATCTTGCCCTCACTGGCACTTTACAGTAGAGGCTAATGGGACATGGGGTGTCACTGGAAAATAAAAGTTTACAAACTTAAGGAATATGACCAAGACAGTTGTTGAGTATTAAGCCCTGTCTTGCAATTACATACACATTGTTACATATTTTGAGCTTCAGCCATTGTAAAAGAGCACCAGCTATGCATGCCGTCTGAGCGTTTGTCATCCTTCACCTAACCTGGGCGTGATTTCCTTTTGAATGGCCAAATCACAGTAAATGTTTTGTGCTACATGGTTTGTTTTGTTTTGATTTACTACTTCATTTATATGAGAACTCACACAAGCAATTAGAAAACATATTCTTGCCACAAGAAAAGAGTACCAGGAATGTGCTGTAAAATTATTATTTCCAGATCCCTTTGCTATAAGAAACGTGTTGGAAACGTGGAAGTTGTGTTTTCTTATATCAAAACTTTTGCCGCTTCATCTGAAAGTTTTTAGGTCTTTATTTTATGGTGGTGCCCCATGCCTTATTTGCCTCTATTATAAAGTGCCAGTGAAGGCAAGACATTTTTTTAAATTTACAGAAAACACTTAACTTTTGAACATAATATCAGGTGACAAATGCATATATACCATGTTTGTGAAGAAATACCTTCAACTTGAAAAATACCAAACTTCTCCATTAAGTGGCACACACTGTTTGAACTTCTTAAACACGACAATAGGCCTCAGATCCTTAAGGGTATAAGACATCTTTATGGACTCCAGAGAGAATGGTATGGGTGGCTGATTATTATGAGCATTCGCTCTTCTTTCGAAATCTAAAAAGCAAATATTTTCACAGATGCTATTTTATATATATATATGTTCTTTTCCAAAAGTAGTAGGTTGCAAACATCTTTCAATAGAGGCCATGCACATTGACAAATCTTTCATTAGTTAATGCATGCATAGTACTGCT
Organism: Polypterus senegalus; assembly: GCF_016835505.1. Classification (NCBI taxonomy): domain Eukaryota; kingdom Metazoa; phylum Chordata; class Cladistia; order Polypteriformes; family Polypteridae; genus Polypterus; species Polypterus senegalus. Next base: position 34,453,927 of record NC_053158.1, read on the forward strand.
CAACAAATAAAAGGTGTACTGTAGAATTATTTAGCATTCTGTCCTTCTTAGATTATCATTTAAAAGTTAGGAGTAATATAACTAAGCACAATCTCACTAGTTTTTATGGGAATATCTTTTTATGAAGCCTTATGGATATTCTTACCTCCAGTAAACTGCCAAATTATTAACGATGGAAATATGCAGAAATGTTAAAATTATGTGTTGTTATTTTTATTTGTTGATGTTTTAAGAGCAAACCAAAGCTTTGGGGCAACAACACTGAGGATCATAGCAACAGGTTCATGTTAACTAAAAAGGAGACAAATGTTTTCCACCCAGTGATTTTTGAGCAAACCCTTCTAAGCAAATTACATGGTAAACATGAAATAAATACTACTACTTTCAGAAAGAAAAAGTTATAGCAAACCTTGACAGAGCATGTAAAGGCACAAAGGGAATCCACTAGAGCAGTACGTGAGTGAGAGGGAAAGAAAGAGGCAGTACATCACACATCAAATTACTCTTCAATGAGCAAGCATGTACCATAATAATTAGCATGAGCTGAAAGCTATTTCCTGTTTATTTCTCAAAAAGTAAGTATAGCTGATGAACAAAATAAAGGAATCATTCAACAGTATATTAATAGAAGTGGCCTAATAAGGAATAGATTTGCCTTTTGCCGTCAGGATAGTTTTGGTCCTTCTTTGAATGCTGTCATACAAGTCCTGAACTGTTTGTGGTGAGATACAGTACCATTCTTTGGGGTATGAAGCAGGTGACAATGTACTTTGCAGTGTTTCCTACACACTTCTCCATAAAGATTCACTAATTGTTTAGATCTAGTGATTGAGGCGGCCATAAAAAGCATTTGAATTCATCCTGGCAGTCATGAAATACACTAGAATTAGATTAGCAGTGTGTATGGTGAGTTATCACCTTGGAGTAGGTGAACCTCATTGAGAACAGTGTTTATACTACAGGGTGCAATGTTTCCTTGTGAAATGCTCTCACATTCCTTGGTCTTTTGCACAACCATGGCAGAGCAATGATCGGACCACCAACTTCCATTAGATACCTGCCCTTGCCAAGTTTAGCAGCTGGAAACAAGACATTGTGGGTTAAAGGTATCCTTTTGCACTTCTTCAAACATAAACCAAACCGGACTTAGAAAATTGGAAGAAAGATAACTTGCTGTACCATATCAATTTTTCCATCACTCAGCGAGTCAATGTTTTGTGCTCCTTACACGTGGTTATGTTTCTTTGCATGGTATTCTTGGATACAGGCAGCATAAATTTCAGCTTTGTGAACCTCACAATGTACAGTTTTTTTGTGGAGCCTGGGAAACAGAGGTGTTAATTCAATTCCTTTGTCATTTTTGAAGAGTCAGTGATCATAATATGAGAAATATTTACAAGATGGTAATTTTTTTTTTCTGTTCAAGAACAGTAGTACTTACCGTGTTTTGGACCAAGTACAACTTTGCTTAAGTCAAATCTAATAACAGAGCACTGTTAGAGTAGTTACAATGCTCAGATGTATTTTACAAAAAGTATTTATGTAAAAAAATACAACAATTCAAAACCTTTGCGTTTCAAGGTATCGATTTCTGTCCTTTAATTTATAATAACCCATTGGCCATGAAGCCTGCCTGTCATCAGTGAGGCACTCGTCACCAGTGGCATGTCCAGATGTAGGTTCTACAGCCTGACATCAAAATGAGTTTAGAACAGAAGCCTGCATGGTGACCGAGACCAGCTGGAATGGAGAGAGACTGAGGCTGAAGTGTCGAATATGAGAGAGTGTAAGAGAGCAGAGCAACCACAACAAGCTAACAGGAGAGGTGCAGGAGTGTGTGGAATTGAAGTAAATATTGTTAACATAAGCAAGGAACTTAGATGGTTTTCATTGTAGTGGTATTTTTGAGCCATTTCTAATCTGTCTAAGTGTACTATTGGTTAAGTATCGCCAATGTCACCTGGCATCCCTTGATTGTTACATATAAATGCTTACATAAGTACATAACAGACCAACTTCTCTGAGCAATTTAAAATTCACTTTGCCCTGATGAGTGTCAGCTTTTAGACCACTTGAATCACATTGTGGACTATGGCCGGACATTCATCCCGGTCAATACCCCCAGGCCACCAGATGGAGCTCTTCCTGCAGCACGGAGGTGCCCTGAATTCCAGCAGAGCATCATGGACAGTGGAGTTTTCCTATACAGCCCTGCTGGATACCCTGGGGGCCACCAGAGGACTCCGCAGGGAGGCTCAAGGATTGTTTTCAATACAGCCCGGGAGTGCGTCACAGTCACGGGGACAGAAGAAACGACATACTTCTGGGTTGAAGAAAAGGAGTTTTTATCTGACCTGGAAGTGTAACCAATCACATGGACAGAGAGAGAGAGAGAAACGCTTCCAGGTCAAGGACTTTAAAAAAGACTTTGGGAGTTCCCAGGGTTGAGCTGAGCTGGGTGGCAGGGTGGCAACGCGTCTGGGAGAGTGGAGGATTATTGTTATTGTGTATTTGATTGTATTTATGAGTATTGTGGAGAGGAGGGTGCTTTGTGCACTGTATTGTCCAAATAAAAATTATATTTGGACTTTTATGTGGGGTCTGGCATCTGGTCTGAGGGTTTAAGGGGACGACAGTGCCCCCTATCTGTCACAACATGTTGTGACATTCTGAGCTGGTTCTCAGTGAAAAGCATTCTACAGTAATCAAAGTTGAACTTCAATGTTCAATGTTCAAAGCAGAACTTGGAAAAATTGATAAAGTTGAATTAATAAGATGATCTATTTTGTTCATTCTAACATCCACTCTAATGCACAATAGGTTATGCCCTTTAAAAAATGCATAAAATGTATTGAGTATGCAAAAACCTCTCAATTGCAGCCTGAATAAGTCAGAGTATATGAAATGATACATTGATTTTATAAACTGCTTGGCTCTGGTCATATTTTAGTTTATATTTTCACTTGCATTTGATTGTTAAATAAATTACAAAATACAGTTTTAAGAGTACATGTGGTGCCACTGGGTAGTCACTGTGGTTAGAAAGCCCAGCTGGCTTACATTGCATACAGTATGGTTATTTATCAGATGTTTGCATGCTAAGCAGAATATAAACCACAGATATAAGAATGTAAACATGAAGAAAACATATTTGTGTTTTTTGTAAGTACTAATTGACAAGATTTCATCATGCGTACATTGACAAACAAAACATTGGGTCAAATATACAGATCCCACTAAAATAATGTTACATTGTAAGGAATTGCCAAATATGGCCATTATTAGGGAAACACCAGATGGTACGTGAGGCAGGGCAGAAGCATGCCAGAGCAGCTCTTTCCTAATAATGGTTACATTTCTTTCTTTGAGAATCATATATTGTCAAAACTGCCTAATCCATTTTAGGGCTGAAGCTGGCCAGAGTCTGTGAGAGCAGCACTGGATGTAATCCTGTATCCAGTCCTAGACAAGATGCCAGTTCATTACAGAGCCAAACATCCACACTCCTACTGAGCCAGTTTAGAATTGCCAGCCACCTAACAGGCACATCTTTGAGAATTTGGGAGGAAAAGTAGAGCACCCAGATGAGAAACCAACCCATACATGAGGAGAATGCTCAAATTCCAAACAGAAAATGGCATACAAATTCAGGATGGACCCATGAGGCAGCAACTTAAACCACAAAACAGTTTTCTTACTTTTTTTTTCTATTTCTGCAGGTGCTCGACGAAACTTAAGAAATGATTTGTTAGTGGCAGCTGATTCCATTACAAACACCATGTCCTCCCTTGTGAAAGAGCTAAACTCAGGTAAGAGTTTAACTGTTACTATAAAAGCCTTTGAAACCAAAGAAGTGTCAAGTGGAATGGTATTATGATTTCAGGAAGCAAGCAAGATGAAAATAAACCAAATAAATGGAGTGAACAAAGCCAATGTTGGGATCACAACTAAATGTTAACAACTGTGTGCATAACATAATTTAAGATGTAAGGGCCAAAGTAAAAAATCTAAATTGCCGTTAAGAACCAAACAAGTGTTAAAGATAAAAGTAGTTATACAGTAATACTAATTTGGGAATATTCATCTAAATAAAATTAATGAACTTTAATTCAAAGAGTCATTAGTCTTCTAAGTGAATGTCTTTGATATGTGCGTCAACATGAGTTAATAGTAAACACATGCCAGCATCCCACATTGCGAGGACGCTGTTCACATGCCTGGTGACAGAATGTGGTAACCACAAACAGCATATCCATGAACGTGTAACGTGTATGTGCCTTGTCATGGTAGAGTCCTAGGGTGACCCTGTTTATATATATATATATATATATATATATATATATATATATATATATATATATATATATTATTGATTTTATTGAAATTAAATAACATTCCATAAAAATAAATCAAGTTTTACAAAAATAGGTTTGAAACAAATCAACCTCCATCCCTGAAAAAGAGAGCTAGGCTAGCAGAGTAAAACTTCAAGCTAATAAAATAAGTTAATAGATAAATTAATACATGAATAAAGGTAAATGGAGTAAAAGAGGGGAGAGAACCTGCTTCCTCAATTTAAATGCTTATTCTAAAATGTTATTGATTAGATCTTGCCAAGTTTTAAAAAAAGTTTTGAACAGATCCTCTAAGTGAGAATCTGATTTTTTTCCAATTTCAAATAGTATACAGTATAACATCAGTTACCCACTGACTTAACAGAGATGAGTTAGTGCTCGTTTATACTTCATGCTCAGAATGCTTATACGCCCCCATCATGGCTGCCAAGCGTTCCCAGCGTTCATTTGACGTGTCCTCTGAGCAGGTCCTCAGAAATTAACGTGACGCATGCGTGAGTTGCAGTACCAGCAAAGCAAAAAATCGGGTGGCGCAGTGTGCTAAAAGTCGGAATGTGACATCAGAGTCTCTGTTTACTACCTATATGTGACAGAAAGCCTCTATACGGATCCTATGGTATCGATATGCACGCTTTGATGTTTGATGAATGGTTCGATGTGGTGAAGCAAAATGCCGACATACAGATGCATTCGTGGTGCTTTTATATTCAAGCGTCGCATATTCCCTATCGTAATGACACGATACATTTTAAAAGTCTCATATACCATCTTTTTTTTTTTTTTTTGCAACTTCACAACAGCAACATAAAGTACAGCTCTGTATTTGAGCCACTGAGAAAAAAAAATTAAGGACGTGGTCAAAACGTGTATTTTGTGATTAAAGTGGAAATTTCGGCTTTAATCTCGAAATATCCACTTTAACCTCTTAGTTTATTATATCATTAAAGCAGATCATCGTAAATGTCATCCCAGTTTTTAATCGCTATGGCAAGCAGCAATAGATCACCACACGGAACACATTAAATGTATGATATTCCAACTCTCTGCAAATTTAGAATCTTTAGATTTATACTTGATATCACTTTCATGATGAAATGCATTAAAGTATTATGTTACATTTTACAGATAAATCGTTAATTTCCTTTTAATAATGAATACTGTTAATAATTACAGACATGGGGGTGACATGGTGGTGGAGCGGTAACACTGCTGTCTGGCAGGGAGTCACGTCGCTGATATTCTCTGCTTGGATTCCAAACTGTGCTCTGGTTTCCTTCCAAAGATATGCAGATTTGGGGATTTGGTGCCTCTAAAATGACTCCAGTATATGTGTGTGCTTGTATTCACCTTGCGATGAGCTGAGGCCCCGTCCAGGGATTGTTTCTACCTCGTGCCTAATGCTTGCTGAGAATGGACACATCCGTGTATTGATGGATTTAATCATTAAACATCCTTTTCAGAGATATTGTGGTAAGGTGTCATCAGAATTTAATGGGTGTTCTAGGCAATTCACAACAGAGAGAAGTCGAACCTGCTCTCACCGTGATAATATCTCGCACTGCCACCTGCTGGATTCCTCCAGATTTACATAAAGTATGCTCGCAAATATAAACAGTAAAACGTTTTGTGTCGCGTGAAGTATAAACCCGGCCTTAGGATTCTTCCAGTTGACCAAGATAAGTCTACGTGCCAATAATGTAGTAAAGGCAATTCCAGTTTTTGTCCTTCTCCACTTTAAGCCCATCTGGGAATCCACCAAACACAGCTGTTAGTGGATTAGCAGGGATTGTGACATCAAGGCTGTCTGAAAGGCATTTCCCTCCTTTCTTTTGCATCTGCAGTCCCAGGGAATTAGATAGACTACCAGAACAAACAGGAGAGAAAGTTAAACATTTTATTTGTAGACTAACTTAAGGTTTCCAATTGTGTCCAGATTTTAGGCAGAGTTAAATGAGTATATCAATACAACTTGAATAATAGTTGCTCCATCTTGCTTAGACTTCCAGATGGCTCTCTGTCAGTATGTTTATTGGTTTCTGGTCCGGCATAGCCTTTAGATGAAATGTTAGCTGCATGCCCCTCGATGGATGCAAGGTCAGCAAGTCCTCCTACATGAATGGAGAAGCAGAGAGAGTTTTTGCCTCCCTCCTAGCCTCTAATTTAACTCTAGGCCTGTCACCCTAAAACTTTTGCTCCTTTCAGTGGCACATAAATTCCACCTGTCAAACTAAATTCATGCTTCTGATGTCGCAAATAGAGTATGCAAGCAGCAGCTTTGCACTCAGTAGGTGCATGGGTTATAGCAAAGCACTGTTGTGAAATCAGTTAATCCAGATTGATGCAAAGCCTTCATCCCCAGAGTCCAAAGCCAGCCTGTCAGTTCCTGCTTTGGTATTTCACATAGGTGCTAAACACCTTCATACAGAAATTTTATCTGATCTTGGAGTCGTAATGTGCCTGGAAAAACTGGCTTATAAGGCCTCTCACTTAAACATTACTATCTTTTTATAGTTAAAATAAAACACATGGCTCAAAGGACAATCTACAAAAGATTTATTATCATACATGCTAGATAGTACTGTTTTTTTGTGCTCCATTACAGCATGCAAAACCCATAAACAAAACAAACTCAAAACATTGCCAAAATTACATCAGTGACAATATGGTCAAATATTCTAACTAGTCTCAAAAATACTAAGAAAGTGTGTTCAAGTGATTAAACATCTTAGTTTATAACACATAGATCATTAAACCCAGCATCCATTTCATTTCCAAACTGGCTTTCTCCTGTGGAGAAACAGATTTTTGTGTATAGACGCTGCTTGCTTTTACTCAGGCTGGGTCAGTCAACACAGAGACAGAGAGAACACAGAGAGAGCACTCAGCTGGTAATAGGTGTTCAAATATTATGAAGTGCCAAGGCTATCTGCTGTATTACATTGTTGCCTTTAAAGCAGCACAGCTCATTTAAACAGCTCAGCTAGACCCTGATTTTTGAAAAAAAAACATGTACCTTAATTAGATTGTAAACCAAACCTTGGTCACTTTCATGTTTATATCAATCAACCTCAACATTAAAACCACCTGCCTAATATTGTGTAGGTCCCCCTCATGCCTCCAAAATAGTTCTGACCGTCGAGACATGGACTCCATAAGGCATAGTATCTGGCACCAAGATATTACCCGCAGATCCTTTGAGGTCCTGTAAGTTGTGAGGTGGGGCCTCCATGGCTCGGACTTGTTTTTACAGCACATCCCACAGATGCTTGATTGGATTGAGAGCTGGAGGCCAAGCCAACACCTTGAACTCTTTGTCATGTTTCTCAAACCATTCCTGAATAGTATTTGCACTATGGAAGGAAGCATTATCCTGCCGAAGACACCATTGCCATCATGGAATACCATTTCCATATAGGGGTATAAGTGGTCTGCAACAATCTTTAGGTAGGTGTAACAACCACATGAATGCCAAGACCCAAGGTTTCCCAGCAGAACCTTGCTCAGAGCCTCACACTGCCTCTGCTGGCTTGCATTTTTTCGATAGTGCATCCTGCTGCCATCTCTTCCCCAGGTAAACAACACACATGGACCCGGTCATTCACATGATCTAAAAGAAAATGTGATTTATCAGACTAGGCCCCCTTCTTCTATTGTTAGTTTGTCCAGTTCTGACGCTCATGTGCCTGTAGGTGTTTTCAGTGGTAGACGGGGGTCAGCATAAGCACATGGACCGGTGTTCAGCTACCCAGCAAACTGCAACTCACCGTCTCTACTGAAACCTTTCTCACATGGCCGCATTAAATTTTTTAGCAATTTGTGCTATATTAGTTGTTCTGTAGGACTGGATCAGACAGACTAGCCTTTGCTCCCCATGTGCATCAATAAACTTTGGGCACCCATGAACCTGTTACTTGTTCACCATTTCGATCACTTTTTGAAGGTACTACCCACTGTATACAAGGAGCACCACACAAGGTTTGGAGATTCTCTGACTCGGTCATCGGACATCGCCATTTGGCCCTTGTCAGAGTCACTCAGATCCTTACATTCGCCCATTTTTTCTGCTTCCAACACATTCACCTTCAAGAAATAACTGTTCACTTGCTGCCTAATGTATCCCCACCCCTTGACAGGTGTGATGGTAATGAGATACTCAATGTTACTCACTTCACCCTTCAGTGGGTTTAATGTTGTGGCTGATCAGCGTATCTATTCGTTTATCACTGTCAGTAATACCACACTGTAAACCTCATCCCATAATAATTTGAAGTTTTGTTTGTGCTGATGTGTAGCAGTAGTGAAGTGTATTGCATCCCTTCAATATGACAGCAGAGTGTAAGGCAACAGCAATTGCATGGATGCCTCAGGGTGTAAAGCTGAAAAGTCAGAAAGAGTAGTATGACCATGAGATATCCTATGTTACAAAATAATTAAATGAAAAAACACTCTGCAAAACGTCTCTTGAAATCAGTTTTTAGAAGATGACAATGGCTGTGTTTATTGACATTTATTGTTCACTTTAAAGCTGTTTCAGTTTACTTTGAAGTCTGATGATAAGCAAGAAAAAGGAAAACTAATTTCAGAACAATTCATCTTCAGCCAGCAGTTTTCTTTTAAGCTGCTCTCATATATCTCAGATAGTGGAAAGATGACGCTCATCGCATCATCTTTCTGCTCTGCAGGGTTTAGAAAAGTTGCAATATATTAAGATGGCAAAACCCAAGTAACAAATGCATGGCAATAAAATGAAAAAATCAGAGTGTGTATTTCTCTACCATAATAAAGCCAATTTGAAGTCAGCTATAGCCACTAGTACACCATCACTTACTCACAGGATGATACTGAAACATTGTTTCAGATAATGAAGCTCACCATTATAGAAATCGATAAAGAAACTCAGCAGTGAGAATGGGCACAGAAAAAACTTTCAAGATGGATTCCAGCAAAACACCCTGTATTAAAAGGGTGGGAGTTAAAATTGCCTCTATAGATTCCTCAGAAAAACGCATTAGTATACAATTTATCTTTACAATAGGTCTGGAAAATTCTGAAACAGAGAGCAGAATGGTGGACAGTTATATTATATAACACATAGCTGCTGGCAGTTCTGTGAGTCTGATAATGAGTGTACTGTCAGCAGACTTCCACCTTTTCATTTTTCATTCCTGATGTATCCTATATGAGATGGTAGAGGCACAGACGTTAATGCCTGGTGCTTGAGAACATGAAAACAATGGAAACTGCAGTCAAAGAAGAAAAAAAAATCTATTCATTAGTGGTCTAAATAGATCCAAAGTGAGTGGCTAAAGCATTTGGGACTTTAACACTACCACCCTCACACATTTTCTAACTACTAAACCACCAGGCTGCACCAAATGGCATCTGAATCCTTTTGTTCTCAGTAATGGCTCATCGGCTGAACCTGGTGATAACACATGCCCATTTCCCTGACCCTAAACACTACAGATAGCCTAATACAGCTGGAGTGAATGTAAAAAAGAAATAATTTCTTGGCATATATTGTTTATGTAGTGACACTTTACATAATCCACACTGCACCCGATTCACACTGCACCCGACCTCCTTGGCCCCTCCTACAGGTGGTGAGCCTATGGGAAGGGGGACCCACGCAGACTCTTCGGGCTGTGCCCGGCCAAGCCCCATGGGTGCAGGCCCGGCCACCAGACTCTCGCCATCGAGCCCCAACTCCAGGCCTGGCTCCAGAGGGGGGCCCCAGTGACCCGTGTCCAGGCAAGGGAAAACGTCGTCCAAGGTTTTTGTTCTTCATAGGAGGTTTGGTTGATGTGACCTCCCTGGCGAGGTGTTCCGGGCATGTCCAACCGGGAGGATTCCCCCGGAAGAGCTAGAAGAAGTGGCCGGCCCTGCTCAAGCTGCTGCCCCTGTGACCCGACCTCGGATAAGCGGAAGAAGATGGATGGACTTTACATAATTCTCTTTTTGTTTTATTGTGCGTGCATTCTCCAATTTTGAAGTGCTTCTGGGAGCGAGAATGAACTGAATAGACACTACAATATGAACAGCTTTCTCTGTTTCAGCATAAAACCGCTTCAGTATTTGTTCCAAGTATTATATTAGGTCAAAACAATATTTTTCTGTATACCAAAAATAGTTTATGAAATTACAGCATTACTTACATATTTCACAGATTATGTCAGTAAATGACAGTCAGCATGACAGGCTAAGTATAATGCTCTGCACATCACCAGTCCACTATCATTTCTGTGGCTCGCACTCCAAAAATGGGTGCACTAGATTCAGTTTTGTTTTGCTGACTGTGTGTTCGGCACAGCTTCTGCACATTATCAGTACTGTATTCTGTCTGCCTCCTTGGCCATCTTCAGTGTCCTTTCACATTCAGCTGGGAGCTCCCGTCTTGTTGTGTTTACAGTTTGGTACAAAGTAGGTGCTGTCTTTTGAGCAAACAGCTTATTTTTCATGCAAAATCTGTGCTTGAAGTTCAATAAAATAACAATCATTGCTTGCTATTGTGTCAACTTCTTCATCCTTCTCCTTCACCTGTAACAGGAGTAAGATCTGAGCATGCGCTGATATATATATCAACTATCTCTAATTGTGGTTCCACCTTGGAGATCCAAGCGTGTGCATATCTTTACATAAACTATTTGGAGAGCGGCAGGAAGTATAACAGCTTGCTGAAAGTGAAACGTCCCATATGAAAAGTGCAGGTGAGCAGGCATACATTTCCACTACTGCTAAGCACATTAAAGGAAATGCCCACTTCTGACAATGTGGAAGTGATGTGAACATATTGCCAGCAGCGACTTTTCTCACATTGCTTATGAAAAGATCACAAATTACATTACAAGTTACTTTGATCTTTAAATCAAATAGGCAATAGTATCTAATGTGTTTGTGTCTGTGTGTATGTATGTATGTATTGTGTGTGTGTATATATAGTATATATATATATATATATATATATATATATATATATATATATATATATATATATATATACACACACACACACACACACACACACACATATACAGTCATATGAAAATGTTTGGGAACCCCTCTTAATTCTTTGCATTTTGGTTTATCATTGGCTGAGCTTTTAAAGTAGCAACTTCCTTTTAATATATGACATGCCCTTATGGAAACAGTAGTATTTCAGCAGTGACATTAAGTTTATTGGATTAACAGAAAATATGTATCATAATAAAATTAAACTGGTGCATAAATTTGGGCACCCCAACAGAAATATTACATCAATACTTAGTTGAGCTTCCTTTTGCAAATATAACGGCCTCTAGACGCCTCCTATAGCCTTTGATGAGTCTGTATTCTAGATCGAGGTATTTTTGCCCATTCTTCCATACAAAATCTCTCCAGTTCAGTTAAATTTGATGGCTGCCGAGCATGCACAGCCTGCTTCAAATCATCCCATAGATTTTCGATGATATTCAAGTCAGGGGACTGTGACGGCCATTCCAGAACATTGTACTTTTCCCTCTGCATTAATGCCTTTGTAAATTTCGAACTGTGTTTTGGGTCATTGTCTTGTTGGAATATCCCACTCCTGTGTAACTTCAACTTTGTGACTGATGCTTGAACATTATCCTGAAGAATTTGTTGGTATTGGGTTGAATTCATCCGACCCTCAACTTTAACAAGGGCCCCAGTCCCTGAACTAGCCACACAGCCCCACAGCATGATGGAACCTCCACCAAATTTGACAGTAGGTAGCAGGTGTTTTTCTTGGAATGCGGTGTTCTTCTTCCGCCATGCAAAGCGCTTCTTGTTATGACCAAATTACTCCATTTTTGTCTCATCAGTCCAAAGCACTTTGTTCCAAAATGAATCTGGCTTGTCTAAATGAGCATTTGCCTACAACAAGTGACTCTGTTTGTGGCGTGAGTGCAGAAAGGGTTTTTTTCCCATCACCCTGCCATGCAGATGTTCTTTGTGAAAATTGCACTGTATTGTAGAACGATGTATAGATACACCATCTGCAGCAAGATGTTCTTGCAGGTCTTTGGAGGTGATCTGTGGGTTTTCTGTAACCATTCTCATAATCCTGCGCATATGCCACTCCTGTATTTTTCTTGATCTGCCAGACCTGGGTAGGTTTAACAGCAACTGTGCCTGTGGCCTTCCATTTCCTGATTACATTCCATACAGTTTAAACTGATAGTTTAAACCTCTGAGATAGCTTTTGGTAGCCTTCTTCTAAACCATGATGCTGAACAATCTTTGTTTTCAGATCTTTTGAGAGTTGCTTTGAGGATCCCATGCTGTTACTCTTCAGAGGAGAGTCAAAGGGAAGCACAATTTGCAATTGTCCACCTTAAATACCTTTTGTCATGATTGGACACACCTGTTTATGAAGTTTAAGGCTTAATGAGCTAATCCAACCAATTTGGTTTTGCAAGTAATCAGTACTGAGCAGTTACATGCATTCAAATCAGCAAAATTACAAGGGGACCCAAATTTTTTCACAGCCAGTTTTTCACATTTGATTTAATTTCATACAACTAAATACTGCTTCACTAAAAATCTTTGTTTGGAAAACACCCCAGTACTCAGATGTTTCCAGGAAATGAAAGACATACCACTGTTATCTTTTTTGTTGAAAGTAGAGTGAATTATTATGCAGGATGACTTTTCATATGATTGTACATATACTTAGATATATTTGCTACTTACATCGGCAGCAAAACTTTACTTCTGGACTTGTCAGGTTGCTTTGAATCAGCATTTGAACAACTACTCATCAACAAGTATGTCTACCCTTTCTTATAACGCCTGATGTGGCAGTGTGTGAAGTGTCTGATATACCAGAAAAGCTGTCAGTATGCAAAGTGCACAACCTGCATCAGTTTTACTTGGGCAAAGTAGAACATGTAAGATGGCACACTGAGGACGGAGCGATCTGTAGCTCACTTGTAATGTTTCCACAGAAACAGCAGACCTGACAATGTAGGAGTAGTGTATGGAAATACAAGATTAAACTGTCAGTTTTCTTTGCGTGTGTACACATCTGCCATCAAGCACATTTATGTGAATCAATATGTTCGATTGTGCGTGTATGTAATTCAAAACAATATTTCAGATCATTCTAAAAGGGACCTCATTTATAGCGAAGTAACATCGCATAAGTCCTTCCATTTTAACAAAGAAACACCACCATTTTTCTTGCATTTGCATTCATTGTCTCTCTGCAATGTCTAAAAACATCATGAGTGCGCTGCCATCCACCAAGGTTATCTTCACTCATTGTGTGTGGGACTTAGTTGTATGTCCCACTTTGCATGTTCTCCCTTCTCCACATACAATTCATGTTAACTGTGTACTTCATTTTCAACGATGTATGAAAAACTGTGCAATGCCATTTCAAGTTAGTTTATTGTCATGTTCTACCTAAATGTAATAAGTAGACCACCAAGAGTTTTTACTATATTACATGTCATGAAGCAATTTGAGATTATCGGTGTGACTATCATCAATCACATTTTGGAATAGAGTTTCAGAGTTACAACAACATATGCAATTGAAGTGCAGCAAATTAGGAAAAGTGAGGGAAGGACAGGAGCTTGACATGCACACTGATGAAATAATTAAAAATCTAAAAACACAACACAAATAGACGTGGGCCCAAGCACTCATAGTGTTAAAACATGAGATTTCCATTTCTTTCGCTACCTTTGACTCGCTAAGAGACCTATCAAAAATAAACTGAAATACGTATAGTGTTGTAGTCTGTGACTAACAGAGGACGACTATAAGCAGATCCCAAATCCAGGGCACACTCAATAGAGTTTGAAATTATAAAATAAAACTGTTTATTAGAGAACGTAAGGTATATAAAGGAAGGTAGAGTGGGAGGGTGGCTCACAGAACTTGTACCACACATGAATATAAAGACACACTGAAGCCCTTTCTCTCCCCTTGACTAAGACTATGCCTCACCCGCTAACCTACTGTCTCCCCACCTCCACCAAGCCTATCACACTAGCTCTGGCTTTCTCTTCTGTCTCTTGCAAACTATGAAGCTCCCCAAAGTGAAGATTTGGAGTCCCTTTGATGGTCTGAAAACATGTTAGGGAAACAGCTTACATCAAACTGTTTACTGACCACTAAACAGAAAACAATAGTAAACTTGTGATCCAGTGGCTTCCCATTTCTTTATAACTTGAGCATATCTACTCCCACATTTAAAATGTAACAATTTCTTTGGTCAGACAAATTATTAACAATCCATAAACATTTATATCTATGACAGGCAGGTATGACTCGGTCAAAACCAGCCAGTTATTTCAATGTATTTTGTGCTTACAGTATAGAAGTTTGGTTTTCCCTTCCACTTCATAAAAATCAGACTTTTGGACAGTTTAGAAATCTTTGAAAATGTGTTTTTAAGTGGGCTTTTCAATTTGTTTTCAGGTATGTAAAGTTTTTTTATTTTTTTGTAACAAACTTACATTTTTTAGAAGCTGGCAGTGAGACGGAGAGCAATGTTGACTCAGACTTCAGCAGAGTCCAATTTGATGATTTGGTGCCATCCCCAACCTCAGAAAAAGCTTTCCTTGCACAGATTAATGCCAGAAAACCAGGGTATCTTCACAGCTCCTCGGCCACAGGTGCCATCCGTGGCGACATGTAAGTACTGAGAACTGATGTTCAGGTCATAATGTGGAAAGATGATGCCCTCTGTCTGTGTCAATATGAGACTGTTACGGCACTCAAAAAACTAAAGGTTAACTATTTCTATATATATTTTATTTTTATGAGGTTTTAATATTGAAATACTGAGAAGAAGTCGTCTACAATACTTAATCCAGAATTCTTTGTAAATTTATTTAGTCCTTTTCATCCATTTTCTGAACATACTTATTCCAATTAAGGTAGCTGATAACCAAAACCTAACCTGCTGACCCTGAGCTCAGGATGGTAAGCAATATTGAATGTGTTGTCCATCACTGTCACTCACAGTGGATCGATTTAAAGATGAAAATCACCCTAAGTTACTTGTGGAATATGGGAGAAACTGAAACAAACCCAGGTAAACAGGTCTAGAACATGTAAACTCTACAATGTTAGCTGGTATAAGGAGTCGATCTTTAGTCTCTGGAGCGGAGAAACAGAAGTGTTATTTAGCCTAACGTGTTAACAGTACCATTTAGATAAGATTGCCATGCAAGATGTTATAAACACTCCCTGGAGACATTATTGCTATTTTTTGTGTTAGGATGAGTGTTATTGTTATGGATATCTAGTTGAAATTTGGACCTCATTGTTTCAGTGTTTTGACTAAACTCCCGGCATAACATAAAGGCTCCCCAGCTTCTGGACTGATATTTCATTTGTTTATGCCATAAACCTCTTCTTAATCTCTGTTTTTTTTAAGGTATACCAATTTTCATCTTGGAGCAATGTAAGGTGTTCAAGGACACCACTGAAGAATAAAAACATGAATCATAAAAGATAAAAGAAAACAACATTAGAACAGAAACCGACATGAAAAACAGGGAAGGGATGGTTCCTACATTGTGTCAGATGATGCTCAGATAGGCTCTGTCTTAGGCCCTGGATATACTTAACGCTACGCGACGCTTGCGCTTGAGGACGCTGCTGCCACACAAGCAGTGTACAGTCTATACTTGCATGTATAATTTAAGTAAATCTGCAGGTTTCCACCAGGTTGGCAGTACAAGAAATTATCACAATGAGAAAACAATGTCCAGTTTCGCTGTGTTGTGAGTTGAGAAACAAAGATGTTGGAAAAAAAAAAGAATCTTTGCATTCTGATGTTGTTGCGAAAGTGCAGGAAAAAAAAAGACCGCAACAGCGATACAGATGGTACGTGAAACCTTTACATGTATTGCGTCATTACGATGGGGAATGTGCAACACTTGAATTGCCTGTGCAAGAAATGGATGAAGAAAAGCACATTCGCATGTCAACATTTAAGTTTGATGACCTGCTTCACTGCATCAAACCATTCATCAAACATCGAAGCACACAGATTGATTCTGTTGGAGCTGTAGTGCGGCTTGCCATCACATGTTGATAGTAAATATCGATGCTGATGTCATGTACCAAAACTCACATGCCACCCATATTTTTGCTGGTACTGCAACTCAAACACATGTTAATTTCTGACAACATGCTCAGAGGACACATCAAAACGCTGGGAACGTGTGGCAGCCATGATGCATGTGCGTACACATTCTGAGCATGAAGTATAAACCAGCCTTAACTGTACTCTTGAAATGGATAAGGAAGTTTTATAAGATTTCTTCATGTTGATTTAGATAGCATAGGAGATTTCTAACTCTTAGACATTTGGATTCCTGAGGATTTTTATCTCAGCAATTTTTTTTAAATCAAAGTCCACATCCTAACATTGACTTAATTCCTTATTTATTAAGGCATTAGCCTTATCAGTGTTAAATGAAGCTGTACTTGATGTTATCATTTCTTTTATTGTAACTGCACTGTAAGGACATTGGAAAGTTTTCAGATGAGAGGCGAGCATCCCATCCATCAACCTTGATGCTCCATACTCCTACCCCAAATGTGCTTCCCTTCAGTTTTCTCCAGTATTCTCAAGTATGTGATTCATAACTGAAATAAGAACTTAAGAAATTTAGTAAATGATGAGAGACCATTCAGCCCATCAGACTCATCTGTTTAGCTAATAACTAAGCTGTCCCAATATCTCATCCCAATTCTTCTTAAAGCTCGTGAAGATTTCTGCTTCAACTCCACGTCTCTTTTGTTTGTTCCAGACTCCCTCAGTTCTCTGGATAAAGCAGTGCTTCACGGCCTCAGTCCTAAATGCACTTCCCTTTAATTTCCACTGGTGTTTTCGAGCATGTTATTTACCCTTAAGTGTAAAGAATTCTGTTGGATTAATTTTATCAGTGAATTTAAGAATTTTGAATCAGGGTTTGGTGTCAGTGTCACTTTCTCATTTCAGGACTAAAGAGGTTAATTTCCCTTGGAATGTTTAACAAGAACATGCCTTGTAATCTTGTGACTGCTCTCTCAGTTTTACAGCATGATGATGGCAGTTTCAAACAGTATTCTGGAGGTGTTAGTTCGCAATAGTATAATGCCCATTACTGAGGCATGTAGAGAGTGATAAAGGGGCACATTACAGAAATTTAACTAAAGTCAATAGAAAAACGATTACTTAGATTATAATGTAATTATACTCATATCTGGCCATAATAGTAACCAGTCTTTAGAATGACATTTAATGAGCTAATGCAAAAATTTTAATATTAAATAGTTTATCTTTATTTTCAAGGCATCAAAAGGAAACTTTTCTTTTGTTGAAAATCTAAAGAGTGTTCCTAACTAAAAAGAAAACCACGTATAAAGTTACAACATGTAAAGCTAATTGTTATGTGCCCTGTGTAAACAGTATGCAGAGGAAACCATCTTTCTGTTACTTGGGTTCATTTCTTAAGCTGTTTCTGGATATATAACATCTGGTTGAATATGTCAGCATCTTTAGATTGGTCTATGGCAAGGTCTTTTACAGCTATAAGGAGAAGGAGGTCAGAAAGCCTCTCCTCTACACTGCTGTTGTGCAGTTTTGATTTCACCATTTTCTGCTTTGAAAGTGAGCACTCAGCTAAGGGCAGTTGTGACAGGTAATGTGGCATACATTCTGAGGAATTCACTCAAACAGGGAAAGACATTTTCTACCTCAATCTGCTTGAAGAAGGTCAGCAGGTTTGTCAATTACTCTTGCGTAAAATAAGTGAGGAGTGTAACACTCTGAGTTCAGACATCAGTCATTTCTCATCTGACCATCTGGATAACTTTGTGATGTGTTTACTGGGTCTAATTGCTTAATTCATTAGTTTCACCTGTTTTTGTAATTGTTGCACTGTTTAATTCAGTAGATGTTTTTCACATGATCTGTGTATTTGTTTATATTATTTAACTGGATGGGGACTGGACCAAACATGGCGTCAACAAAGGGTAGTGACTCTGAGGCAGAAAGGAAGGTCACCAAAACTAGTTAGGGAATAAAAGACATTAAACGGATGTAGGACACCGTGAAAGAGGCTGGAGTGGCTGCAGGAGAACTAACAACGTGAAGTTGACTTCAGGAGATTTCTTCCTGCTACAGGCCGCAAGCTACAATCGGTGTTGTTTTTTCCTGGAAGCAAGAATTTGCCCTTATAAAGTTAAGTATCTTTGAAGCTGGAGGTCAAGCCACTAATAATTGGTATAAACTGCAGTGGGCATCAAAGGCAGTCCTTAGGATCTCTGTTGACGGGATGAGCAGGCTAAGGACTACTCCATTAGCCACTATTAATGAAACCTGTTCTTGCTATCAGCTGAGAAAACAGTAGCTGCAGGTTCATATACTTTCAGAAGTTTAACATTCAAACTGTTGTTCACTTGGTGCTTGTTCTACATTTAGTGTTTTTCACTACTTTTACAAGATATACAAGAATTATAGGACTTTCATAAGGCAATCAGTTTTGGGTTATTTAACTTATTATTTTTCCTCTAAATACATGCAATAAAATTGTTGATAATAGTATGGAGTGTATTTGCTCAAAATAAGTTATTTAATATAAAATATTAAGTTTTACACTAGAAAAACTTGAATAATTCATATGAATAATGTAACGTACTTGTTCTCGTTCCAAATCGTTTCATTTTTCATTGACAACCATTTATCCAGTCGTGTTAAATTCTGCATTGTCAGATTGCACATATTACCTGCACAATCCAATCAAATTCCTTCCCAGTCTAGCAACACTCGTGCATCATTGGTTTAGCTTTGTGTGCATTGTTCGGCTCCTAGCCTTTCTTTTATGAAGATGATAGAAGTTGCAAAGTTGCTACAATGCAAAATTAAAATAAATACAGTGGAACCTCGAGATATGATCACCTCTGTATACGAGAAATTCAAGATAAGAGGAAAGTATGAACGAAAAATTCGGATTTAAATACGAGCATTGGCTCGCGTAAAGAGCCACGAGCCAGGAGAGCGAGAGAGAGATAAGGAGAGAGAGACACACATGAGAGAGAAGAACCATCAGCTCAGTTATGATCACATGACGCTCAGCAGACAAAGTGTATCCATACTACTCGTATTGCAAGACATCGCTCGTTTTATCAAGTCAAAATTAATTAAAAAATTTAGCTTGTCTTGAAAAACACTTGTAAACCAAGTGACTTGCAAACCGAGGTTCCACTTGTATATATTATTTATCAGTGTTATTTGTTAGGAAAATTGATTTTTATGTTGACATTTTTGGGGTTGCGAAACGGATTAACTGGATTTCCATTATTTTAAATGGGGAAGTTTGTTCTAGATATGAAAAATTCGCTATGCGAGCTCAGTGCTGGAATGAATTAAACTCGTATCTCAAGGTTCCACTGTAAAATAAAAGCAAAGCTCAGCAGCAAAATATGAATATATACTGTAGTTTGTCATTAGGGCATGAGTTTACAGTCAACATAAAAGGGAGGCACAAATCCTGCCCCTCTGCTGTGCACTCCAGTGGCCCTTATTTTGTATTCAGCCTTTTTGTTTGTGCCATAGCACTACATTTTTTCAGTTTTTATTGCTTCAGTGCATTGCTCAGAAGACGAGAATGTAAAATGTGTGTAAACTCTAAAATTTGTTTCATGATATTTGGCTTTATCTGTCTTACATATATTATTCATGCTACTTACACAAGGTTACTTGCATCTACACATCTGAATCTAGGTCATTAATATAAATTACAAAGCGCAACACATTTAGCATGAATCCTTGAGGGTTTTCACTGATGACCTGATTCCATGTGGAGACTTGTCTTGTTCTCTGTCAGTCTTGAGCATTTAAACTGATGTCAGTGGCATCCATTAGGTATACATTCTGTTTGATACCTTGGCAGATATCCATGGAGTCTATTAAGATGTTGCTCTGTCATTCTAGTACTACATATCATTTTAAAGACAGTTACACAGAGGTCTAAGTGACAGTAAGCTGGTGCCCCCCTTGAGAATGCATTGCTATTTGCACCTGTATTTGCCCTAAATGTTCATTATGTCATTAGAAAATCACATTAAACTGTTAAGGGATTACAATCCTAGTACATCAAGCCAGTTAACGTGCACTCAACACCATGACATATCCACTGTATGCCGATCACGCACACATACAAACACTCTGATTGCATATTTTAATATACTGGTTGAATAGTTAAAAAAAAAGAATAAATATATATATTAAATGAGCCAATTGACGCAGAAATAAGCGCATATTTAAGAAAACGAAATAACCGAAAATTGGAAGCAGCAGAAGCTCTTCATGAAAAGCTGTTCTGAGGTAATTTAGCTTTCAAAAGTAATAAAGTACTTCACAGTCAGCTCAAGAATGTACGTCATTTGGAAGAGGCCAACAAAAGCATAACAAAAATATGTTCAAGGCGGACTTGAAGATGTGTATCACAAAACTCAGTGATCTTGAGAAGCTAGCAGTGGACAGGTCATCTTAGGAGATCCATTGTGTGGTTTGATCAGTTCAGAGAGAGGGAGAATAGTTTGCCTCCTTATATATTTAGGTACCATATTGCCTAAACAGTTTTTTTTTTTTTAAGGTCATAAGCTTTTCTTGTATAAAACGGTCCAAATTGTGCACTATAAAGAAACTCACATGGTGATGTAATAGCAACATTAAATACTACTACAGTTCATATTTCTTCCATCCAACCCGCTATATCCTAACTACAGGGTCATGGGGGGTCTGCTGGAGCCAATCCCAGCCAACATGGGGCGCAAGGCAGGAAACAAACCCTGGGCAGGGCGCCAGCCCACTGCAGGTTCATATTTCTTGTTATTGCTAATAAATCTGGTTCAATGCAAAGAGCTTGACAAGGACCCTCACCCAATAATAGCAAAAAATTGAATCACACCGTAATATTTTTAAACCACACTTAATCCCGTTCTGTTATGTTTATGAAATAGAAAATAAAATAAATAGAAAAAAGGGTATGAGGCCTCTAAAAGACCCACAAGTAGGCATCATCTCAGGCAGACAGCCCTAAATTTACAGGCAGGCTTTAGACAATACAGGCCTAAAATGAGATCCATGGATTTAAAAGTTAAAAAATAATGTAAATGTCCAAAGATATATTAAAGATGCCCCTCAAGGCAATAGCCCCTTGTTGATCTATAGGAAATTCAAACTCACAGGGGGCTAGGCCCAATCCTGATTGCATCTGATCCAAGGCAGGAAACAGCCCTGCACAGCACGACAGTCCATTACAGGGTCCTCTGACACAGTGGCCAATTTGGAATCACTAGTTAACCCAACCAGTACACCATCTGGGATGTGAGTGTAAACCCAAAGTACCTGGATGAAGGACCCATACAGCCACAGGCACAACATTCAAACTCCACATGAGCATGTCCAGATGCAACATTTGAACCCAGGAGACTAGATCTGTGATGCTCACTGCCCCATCAAGCTCCCCTCTATGTAATTATCTTTCTTGAATTTTCTTGCAGAGGGGAAAATGAAAAAGTAAAAAGTTTCATGTGTAATGGTTAAGCCAGGGTTGTTGGCTTATTTATTTCTTTGATTAATGGTTCTGTTGTTTTATTTCTATGTTGTTAGTTCTGCTTTTGGGTTTGTTTTGTCTTTTTTACAGTTACAGTATGTAATTATATGTTTTTGTTAATCTTGTATTTTTTGTTATTTCTTTGTATGTACACATAATGTAAAAAATGTACTGTTACGTGTCTTGTGTTTTGTGGGTATAGATAGCCTCAAGAGGCCAGGTCACCTCTGATGTCACTGTTTCTGGCTGAGGGTTAAAGTTCATCAGAGTGACATTGTGATAGAATTGTGGAATTCACATCATCATGAGTATTGTTCAGATTTTCTATTTTTGTGAATGTTTGCTGTATTTTGTGGGTTGCTTTTCGGATTATTGACTTTATCTGTTCGATTTGGGTTGTCTTTTTAGGCAAACCGCTTTAGCCTTATTTTTTGTTCTTGTCTTATGCCTTGCTTGTTTTGTGTTGGTCCTTTCAATTCTTTAATACATAGTGTATCTTTGATTATAAAGAAATTCTGTTTTGCTGGTGTCCATGGACCAGGAGTTTACGGATCTCCTCTGTTCTTAAGGGCAATTTTGAAATTCTTTGAACTCTGAATTCTTGGACCATGAAGGCTGCAAAGCTTTCCTTTTTTAATTTGGGATGAGGCCACCTTGGGGTGAGGCCTCTCTAGTAGGCCTAGATCAGAGATAAGGGCAGGAATATCCTGTTGTGTGGGGTTCTTGAGGTCTGTATCCCTTCCATTATATTGTTTTGGCTAGAATCATTAACAATGTCAGAACACATTTCCAAAGTGATTACATCTTTTGTTTTTGTGTACTCAGGCTATGTACACACTTCTGCATTTTCATTTAAAAATATCATTTACTTTTAAAAATCCCATCTGTCCACAAAATTGTCCACAACGACTGAAAATATATGATATAGCCATTCAGCCACAATGGGCATGTGTGCATTGGTAGAAATAGGACAAGGAAAGTGTCATCCTCGTAGGGATTATTATCCCGTTGGCCACAGGGCCTATGGCAAGAATTTGGTGACCAGTAAATTATTTGCCTTTTGAAAATTTATGCAACATTCAAACTGTAAAAAGCACAATTTAAACACATACAAGTAAGCAACACAACATGCTCCATGGATACCAACTCTTGCATGCCCACTATGTTGGAATATGGTTTTCTTTTGAGAAGACTGACCAATCAGGGAATGAGATGTTGTAAAGAGTAGGATCCAATCAAAGATGGCCTAAGCAATAAGCGTAGCATGTGATTATAGTCTGTGTTTTCAAAACCCATTCACAATACAATATTATAAAGCTTAGTAGTGTTTCGTGATAGAAGGACACTACTAAAATTTGTCTTAAATAAAAATTCATACATTAATTTACCTTCATACATGGCTACAGATCCAAAAATTAAAAATGAGTTTTGTGCGTGTGTGATGGGAGGAGGAAGTACATTATGTTCAGGGCTTTTGTTGTTATCATTGCCCCAAAGTCCATTACCCAGATGCGGCACATCATTAATGTATAAGCTTTCTAAATCGTGAGTAGGTCATTTTGTTGGTGTCATTGTCTTGCTATTTCAAGTCTAACTAGTCAGCTACATTGCCTGCTGTATTTTATAATGCTCCAATAATATATATATACCGTATATATATTATGAATGGAAAGATTCAGTTGTGACAGCAGCATTAGAATTCATTGATTAATGAACATTCATTTATCGACCTTTGGTATATGTGGGGATGCCATCAGCTGGTGCTTTATTAAACAAAAAAGAATACAATACATGCCCATCTACTCTTCCACATGTCATCTCAATCTTTTTTTTCCTGTGTCGTTGGTCAGTAGCACAGAAGATGGTGAATCCTTTGTGAGAACAGATGATGACGGCTATGAGAATGACTCTGTTCGCCAGCTTGAGAATGAGCTAAAGATGGAGGAATACCTCAAACAAAGCCAGCAAGAGAAAGCCTACATGGTAAGGAAACCTATGAGATGCTCACAGCATCATGCCTCAAAAAAGGAGATCTGTAGCATTGTTGATCTTCTCAATTAAATGTCACCACAGTTAGTTTTTAATTTGTTTCATGACACTTAACAATGCTTTAAATACCAAAATACTTGCTTCAACACTGGTCTCCAGCTTACAGGTCGTGCAGCTCGCTTGTTCAGCTCTCTTTCTCACCCTCCAAGAAGCACATCTGGTAGTTGTGTCTACTGAGTGCTTCATCCCTACAATGACTGAAGTTAAGATTCAGTTAATCATTGCTGACCTTCATTTTAAAGAAAATCAATACATTCCCTGTATTTGCATCAGAGATAATGCTAAAAGTAATTGGGAATGAGCTACTGGGCAGTGGCAGAGATCCATCAGCCCGTTATCCATTAGTGTCAGAAAGAATTAGCAATGATACTGAAATATCTTCTGGTTGCAAGTTCTTTATTGAAAGACAATGCATTTAGGATCAAATTCAGCATTTTATTGTAAATATTATTAATGATTAACTGAAGGTAACTTTAGTATGTGGCTGAAACTTTTCTAAAGTAAAAAATACTAGTCAGGATAAAGGGTTTTATTCTGTCTAGCGGGCACTGCATTTCTAGAAATAGTGGCCTTCACTGTCAGCACTCTTGATTTCTAAAGTTTTGGTTTTTTTTCTTCTTTCTTTTGTGTTTGTGTTCCTCGTGTGTTTTGCTTTCTGTAGGTCACTTTACAGGAATGAGCTCATGCTTTCTCTCTGCTAAAGTAAGTACCTCACTGGCTGTGGCACCCCATGTCTCGCCTCCCTTTCCCTGTCTTCAGTTTGCAGCTGGTTCTATTGTATGTTAGCCATAAATGAAGGTTCGGGCTTATAGGTGATTTTTAATCTGATTTTAAATGTGAATGTTTACTTTCAGGTAAGTAGAGTTATGTTTTTGAACAATGTGGTAAGGACTTTCAAAAAATACACAAATTTAATCAGTCGCCAGGCTGTCCATTTTCAATACCTGCTTTTTCTACTTTCAAGGTTGTGGGAAGCCAGAGCACCTCCAGGTGGCAATCATTTACATATACATTAATTCACTTAGCAGACGCTTTTACCCAAAGCAACTTACTAAAGAGGTCAAACATGATCAAGTGATGCTAGGGTTTTACAGGACAAGGTTACAAAACTGCTCATGACAAGTAAAGAGCTCTAACCCAAACAGAACATCACAAAACTAATTACTCTTATCTTAGCTGTTAAGAACTGTTATAAATTTGAACAATCTTCACAGAACTACAGAGTCTACAAACACTGTTTAAACACAGTTCAGTTGGAGCTTGGTAGCTCGTTCCAGTAGCTAGGAGCTACACGTGAAAAGAGTTTGGATTGTGATTTGATGCCACGGATAGCTGGTACCACTAGACACTATTCACTAGCAGACCCGAGCAAACATGAAGGCGCATAGGACAGCATGAGTGCCTACATATACAAAGGTGCTGATCCACTGACTACTCTGGAGGCAAGCATCAAAGATTTGAACTTATTCCGAGCTCCAATAAAGAGCCAATAAGATGTACCTGAGAAGGGGAGCGACGTGCTCCCATCTTGAATGTAGAATACATGACGTGTCACTGCATTTTGATAGTACATGCAGGTACCTCTTCCAGTAAAGAGCTGCAGTAGTCCAGACATGATGAGATCAATGCTTGCACCCAAAGTTGTGCTGCTTAATCCTTAGTATGTGGCCTGATCTGGTGGATGTTTTGCAGAGTGAATTTACATGAACAAGAGACAGTTGTGATATGATCAATGAAGGATAACTGGCCATGGATGATCAAGCCCAAGGTTGTGTCCTGAAGTTTGAGATATTAGTGATAATGAGTCGGGCTTAACCGAGACAGAGTACTGAATAGACAGACAGGCTGGGATAACAAGGAGCTCTGTCTTTTCCAGATTGAGATGGAGAAGGTATTTCTTCATCCAAGTTGAGATATCAGTGAGACAACTGGAGATTCTACTGGGGAAAGTGTCCTCCTCTGGAGGGAATGACAGTTACCCTGTACTTACAAATCAAACAATTCAGTCTTGATTAAAGTGCACACTGCAGGCTTTTCATGTAAAGGTATTTGCATACATTTCCGTCACACAATGTATAAATGACAACATTTTTCATACATAAGAGAAGGCTTAAGGATACATGAGGCTTCTTTTCTGAACTATTAGTTTCTGCAAGGCTCTGTCCTCGTCCCACTGATGATCTGTATCTTCACACTTCCCCTTGGCCATATTATTTGTAGCTTTGGACTGGGTTATCATTTTTATATAAATGATACTCGATCCTAAATTGTCCCTAGCGTGTGCTTGGTTTGTGGGTGTGTGTGTGTGCCCTGCGGTGGGCTGGCGCACTGCTCAGGGATTGTTCCTGCCTTGTGCCCTGGGATTGGCTCCAGCAGGACCCTGTGTTAGGATATAGATGGATGGATGATACTCAGATCAATTTGAATTTTAAAAGTGGAAGTTCATCAGAAACTTCTCACCTGAGACCTTTCCTCAGTTGAATTAAAAACTGGATGTAACATAACTCTTTAAAATTTAAACTGCAACACAGCCAGAGTCATGCTAAATGGCATTAAAGCTCAGTTTAAGAAACTGAGCATTTTTCAGTCATCTTGGTGATGATGTAATCAGACCTTCTTTTTCTTTTTTCTTGGTGTCATTTTTGTTTCCTCTTTTTCTTATTCTAGCCACTTACTGTAAATCACATTAAGAAACGTTGTTACTTCCACCTCCGTAACATTATCTTGTGTTCAGTCATTCCTCTCCTTATGAAATTGATATAAATTTCTGTTTCTAACTTATAAACCTTTCAATGGCTCTGCACTGCACTACATTACTAACCTCCACTGTCACCCACTAAGGTCCACCGATTCACTGACAATTTCATTGTGCTCTACAGGTGACAGAACCTTCAGGTCTATAGCGCCCAGACTTTGGAGCAACCTCGCTAAATTAATGAGATTAGCCAACTTAATTCATTCTATCAAAAATCAACTTAAAACTCATTTGTTTAGAAATTTAACTTACCTTGACACTCTGATCTTTCTTTCAGTCCTGGTGCTCAGGATGATTTGCGTTTGTCTCACAAATTATCTTATATCTTCAAAGATTTTTGTAGTATGTTTTTCTTTTTAATTGTTTTTCTGGTCTGTTGTCTCTCATTCTAATTCAGATCTTGATGTTTCCTGTAGTTATCTTTATTTGGTGTTTCATGCAGATATTACTTCTCTCCAGTGCAGTGACATGCAGTGAGATTCATGGCTGGTGAGGCACTCAGAGTCAGGTTTACAAATATATGAACCCCAAAGAGTAGTTTATTATCTATTCAGTTGGCAGCCTGCACATTGACTGCTGGTTATGTTTTATATGTCATCATCATTTTTTACACAAACATCGGTATGGTGGATATTTGGCAAAGAAAGAAAGTTACATGTATAGCGGAGAGAGCACATTTGCTCCTCACCCTCCATGTGTTCTAAATTTGCTGTTGCAATTCCACAATTCATACTCATTCAATACACAGGAAAGTATAGAGTGGTGTACAAAAAAACGGATTTCACTTTTGACCTTCAATGAATGATTTAGTTGTTTTTAAAAGCTTTTCATTTTGATGCTTTATTCAATTTTAATACAGACTGTTCAACAAAAGGATAACAAGAAAAAACAAAAGAATATATTATTTAAGGTAAAAATGTAGTTTTTAAATATTAGATTGATTTTTTTCTTAGTCAGGTCCAATTTTTTATGACATTGAAAACCGTTTATCGTCTTACCTTTATTTGTAAATGATATCCATGTGTCTGTCCTTCTCCACGAAAATCTCTTTCAATATTTTGTAAAACTCCTCCTTATTTTCCTTTAGTTTTAAAAATCTTAATCTTCAATTTTGGCAGTTAGCCGGAACAAACAATAAAAATAAACGGACCGCTGCAGTGCACTTGACTTTCTGATATCATTAACTTATTGGCGTCCAGAGCCTTTGCGTAGAAGAACAGCAGCAACAAGCACCTGATGGGCTCACATGCGCCCCCTTCAGAGTGCCTTTTCATTCGATTTTATGTCCAATCAGCAAGACTAAATATGTCACACACTTTCATTAAAGATATTAGCCAGACTGTGGAAAGTCAAGTTGTATAATAAACATGTCTGTAAACATTATGTCGGCGACATACAGACAGACAGCAACAGGCACGTGCCAACTGCATGCGTCAACCTAGTGTGTGAGGGAGAGCGCAGTCCGGGTTAAGGGGAGGCTCGTCGCTGCCGCATCTCGTGTTCCTCCCCTGAATTTGAACAGGAAATGTGCAAATTCCGTGATTTTGACTATAAAAATGATCTAAATTATTGGAATGACGCAGAAAACAGATTTATAGCACAAACCAGTGGACAAATTTACTTTGTTATCATTATTAGTGTTTTTTTTATTTTTCAGGATGACAGGTGAGGCAGATGCCTCCCATGACCGCACATCCCTGCTCCAGTGTTTTATAGTCCCTGTTGTTCATTTTGAATTTCTGTGAAGCACTTTGAGCACGGGAAAGGTGCTATATAAATAAAATGTAGTATTATTATTATAATTAGTTT
Organism: Polypterus senegalus; assembly: GCF_016835505.1. NCBI lineage: Eukaryota > Metazoa > Chordata > Cladistia > Polypteriformes > Polypteridae > Polypterus > Polypterus senegalus. The sequence goes on from NC_053158.1 coordinate 34,482,465, forward strand.
GTCAGAGATAAAATAGCCCCTCCACAGTACTGCAGGGCTTACTAAATTCATGTCTGCATTGCAGTGACAACACAAAGCAGGAACATAACCCCCAATGAGAAAGACTTCTTCTTTTAATAGTCAATTGTGCTGTCTTTCGTTTAAAGATAATTTACAAGTTGGCTTAGGCAATCCCAGTCTGTTGCACTTTCTTGGTCAGCTAATCCATCTCATTCAAACATCTTAAGCAGCTTGCGTTTAAATGCTTTTAAGGTATCCACTTCAACTACCTGAGCTGGTATTCCCATAAACCCCTCATGTGAAGAAGTGTCTCTTGGGTGTTTGTTGTGAGGGCACATCCTTTTGATTTCGTTGAGTCTGTGATCTACTATTTAACTGAAGACATTCTGTCGAAAGGGGCGGTGCAGTGGGGCAGTGGTGGTGCTGCTGCCTTGCAGTAAGGTTCACGTTCTGGGTCCTCCCCACCTGGAGTCTGCATGTTCTCCCTGTGTCTCCGTTGGTTTCTTCCAGGTGCTCCCGCTTCCTCCCACTGTTCAAAGACATGCAGGTTAGGTGAATTGGTGACACTAAATATGCCTTGTGATGGACAGGCGCCCTGTCCAGTGTTGTGCTCTCTGAGAGAGGCTCCAGCGCCCCCACGACCTTGGTGTGGATTAAGCAGGTCAGAAAGTGACGTGACATGTCTAATGTCTCCTGGGTGATACAGATGTTATCGTTGTTTGCTTATACAGTAGCTCTAGGAGTGTTGAGGCCCCCTCACTCTATGGGTGGTATTTACATCTCCTCCTAATATCTGAGTGGGTTCTTCAATAGCTGTCTGTATCCTCCAAGTGTGTTAAGTGTGTTTCCTCTAAAATAGCCCAGCAAGACTGAGTGGGTGAGAGTTGGCATCCTTTTTCTGTACTGGTGCTCCATCTCTAGTTAGTTCCTGACTTGCACCAAACGCTGCTTGCATAATCTCCAGCCCCCTGCAAATGGAATGGATGGGTTTAGAAAGTGGATGGATGGATGGATGGTCAAATTTCCATCAGTAACACAGTCATGTCATCAACTACAAGTCAGTGGCCATGTTAACAGTCTGTCTTTCAGCCGCCCTCTCATTCAGTTATCTGTGACCACACACTTGTGTGTTAATCATTGTGGAGGATGTTACGCCATGCTGTGTGTGAGTGGAGTGACTGAGCTCAGTCCAGGAGTGTGAGGACAGCAAACGTTAACTTGTGAGTTCACTCCTGTTGAAATCTCCGCAGGTGAGCCACGGCCAAACAGACGACGAGAGCTACGCGAGAACCGACGATGATGACAGCTGCGTCCGGACGGACGATGAGGAAGGCCTTCTGGTCCAAAATGAAGAATGGAATGAACATATGAAACGTCTCATGAAAAAAAAAAATCCTGCAGCCATCCTGAGAATGAGAGTTTTGTAACTGTTTGAAGATTGTAGTTAAATGTGTGTTTTATGATTTACATGCTCATTTTTTTTGTTTGAAGGTTTTTTTCTTTTCTTTTTTTTTTTCTTCTAAACAGCAGCATATTCATTTTATTGGAACTAACAGGGCTGACCAAACCAGTGCCAGTCAGGCTGCTGATGTGCATTGCTCACCAATGTATGATTAACGTGCGTAGTAATGATGACATTTAAACTAGCAGAGTTTCATTTTTATCGTTGATGTTGATTATGTAGGATTTTGGTTACTGCTTTATCTTTTTTTTGTGGTAAAACTCACCCAAAAGATGGGTTATGAACATGATCGTGAATTTTAAAGAACGAGTAAAACAACATACATCAGCAGAAAAAAAAGTTTCATTTGGCTTGGGTGGATTCATTGACATGGAGAGCGATTTGTGCTTTTTCACTGTTTTGTTCATCTGTGATGAAGTCAGCCATATGTAATTCATATTTCCATCAGTGGGTCCTTTTACCCGTTCCCTAGAGTGAATCCACATCTTGCATACGGTATATACATGTATAATTCGCTTGTAGCCACATATACACGTATGTATAGTACGTACATTTTGTGATTTTCATATTTCTTTGGAAAAACTCAACCGAACTAAGAAACCTTTCACAGAGTCGAGCCTTTCTACTTCCGTACAAATGGAGTCACTACAGAAGCTATTTTTAATCCTCCATTATCTGTCACACGATCTTTGTTTGTTCCTTTTAAGAAAGCATGGATATGTTGGAATGAAGTGAATGATTGTGTTTTGTTGTGTCAAGGCCTTTGGCTAACTGTTGTCATGCCATTTAGACGTGAGCTTACGAATCCGCCACTCCCATACCACTTTGATTTATTTGGTGTCTTCTCTGCCAGACTGGCAACTTGTGCACTGCATGTGAGAAACCCGGGAGGATGAGTGAAAGGCTTGTGTAGGTGAAAAGATTTTTATCAGGCAGCATTTAAGGAGCAGTTAAGAACGTTGACATGAAGTGGCAGGGAGGAGAAGGGTGGCCTGCTGCCATTTTAGGGAATCTACTTTGGATTTTTAGTTCTGCTGGGCTTTTTTTTCATAAAGTGGTTTGTCTGTCGGTGTGTGTGGCGCACTTACAATGAGATTATGTACTGAGTGTCCGATTCTGTGTGTCTGCGCTCTGGTGAAGCAAAATATTCTAAATAAAACCCAGAGAAAAGATGTGTTTATCATTGATCTTTGGAGGCACTAAAGAGGCACACAAAGACATGAAACGTAGAATGGCGTACTTTTTATCCTTATGTCACTTTGTTTAAGACCGCACTCTGTCATTTTGACCTGCATTAGTCGAGGAAGTGAATGTGAAATGCAGGAGCTTCAGGAGAAAGCAGGTGTGCTGAAAAAGTGCAGGAGAACATAAATGGCGAAGCTGACACAGTTTACAAAGCAACCGTAAAGAAGAGGAGAAGAAGAGCCTTCATCTCCATCTGTACCTGCTGCTTCTCCAGCACTGCTTTAGGGGGTTGAGGCTTTGAAGAACGGCCAGCGAGTGTCTCACTACCTGTACAACGCTGACCTCTGCTGGAAATTCTCGCATCAGTGCCGCTGGGGTTTTTTTTCCCCAGTTTAAATTTTTCCATTCAGTTTTATATGATATGCTTGCAGATTGAGTAGGAGTTTGTCATCTTTAACTTTGACGTGTCTGAATGGGTGAATTATAACCACACGTTTTTGTTGCCTTGGTTTTGTTTAGGCCCCTGGGTTTAGAGTCTCGTAATTAAACCACACGGGCTCCAGTGCACCTCTTGAGCCCAATTAAGCGAATGAAGTGCACCTCGTAGTCAAGTGAAGACAAACCAATGTGAGTAACCCAAGTGGGACAGAGCTGTTGTTATGATGTCCCCCGTGACACCACCAGATTAGCTCTGCGAATTAGATGGGCATTTCTGCAAGGGTCGACAGTAAGCAATTTAAGCAGCTGTTGTCCTCATTCAGAAACAGGCATACAAGTGGGCCAACCTTCTGAGGCAGTACACACAAGAAGCAGAAGTCTGCTAACTTTAGATCTTCAGAAGTGTCCCACATTATAAGAACACAAGAGGAGCTTTAATTGAAGGGCTGAAGAGTGGTGTTCAGAACAACTAGGATACGTTTAGGACTGAAACGGTAGAAGGAGAAGTCACCCTGATCTAACTGGGCTATCGGTTTATTGTTGTAAAACGATGACCGGGAGGTAAAGGCACAGTGACGTCGCTGAGGTGTTTCAGGCTGTCGGACCTGAACAGCTCGAAGACGTCTGTGTGCAGAACGGATTCATCCCATTGATGGAGGGCAAGCAAGACCCTTATAGTACAGGCAATATTCTGGGCTGGCACACCCTGCCAGTGATGTGAACACTGTGAAGATTTGTCTGTCCATCAATACTCTCCTGGCCTTACGTGTCTCGCCTTCCACCTCCCGCCCGCCCACATGACATATGCAAGTGCAGTGTGGATGAGCGTTTCACTGAGACCGAACGCAAGTGCCATTTGCTTAAATTTCATTCAGATAAACGAAAAGTGTGGGGTGTGTGGGCCACTAAAGTCTGACATTAAGAAGAACCCGCTTTGAATGGGCTACAGCTGTTGAAAACCTAAAAGCAGAGTTCATATAAGCCAGCAGACAAGCACATTTGTCAGTTTGAAACTTAACTGATTGTTAGAATTTTTGAGTCATGAACAGCTGAGCTAACTAAAGTCTGCACTGAGGCACAATAACAGACATGAATCGAAGCCAAGGTTCAAATTATGGAGCCAAAAAACAATCCAAACATATCAAAAACGTGACCTTTGAGCGGCCAGCGGGGTGGCGTGCTTAGTGAATGTGAACAGGGACGGCTTGTCTCGCTGGACCTTCCACCCGGCCCTAATACTAACTCAACTATAAAATGGCGGCTTCTGCCACCCAATCCAATCGGCCACTCGTGTAAAAATCCAGCAGATCGTGACTGAAACGCTTAGCTGCTCGAAAGATGTTTAATGCTGTTTACTGTATAATAAATAAAGGAAAAGAGTATTTGTATGGGAAACTATTGTCTGCACATGTCAGTGTGATCTTTGTTGAAACAAAAAAAAAATAAGTATTTTCATATTGCATGAAACACAGAAATGTCTTTGTAAGCACAGACTTGCGCCCGTTCTCAGGGCAGGAAGACCCCTCAGGGCTTTGAAGGCAGGGCAGCTGTGGCTGCCTGTTACAAATTCAGCGCCAGTGTTTGGCCATTTTGGGTGATGCACTGTCCTGGTCTGAGGAGTGCAGTGCGGTATAATAATAAACATAATAACAACTACTAGGAAGAAACAAAATGCTCATTTCATGTGTTTTCGGCCATTTCCGTTAGATCACCACTTTAGTGTTGCCATGTAAATAATGCAACTCCTGGTTGCTAAGTTATAAAAATAATGAAAAAAAAATATATATATATATGTATAAATACATTATTAGTAATAAATGGTTCAAATCAGCTGAAAGAGGCTGTAAATAGAAACAAATCTGCTGTGCCCTTTATCGCTAAGGACACTGTTTTTTGAACCAAAAATTGTAAAAAGAAAAACGGTCAAGTCGCCAAGACTAACTGTAAGAAAATGTTTTCTGGCTACTGCTGTACTTGACTGCGGTCCTATTCTGAGTGTGGACGCACTAAGACAACGGATTTCACATCATTCATCGGTATTGTAATAGAACTACTGACGTCTGTTTTGTATCGTTGCTGAGTATCGTTTTTTTGTGTGTTGGAAACCACTGGGATATGTTATATTTTGAAGTGATTAAAATATTTAAGTGTGTGTCTGTATTTTGGAATGGAATTCTTTCTCCATTAAAGAGATGATTTTTTAAAAAAGTAGTTAAGCTTTCTTTATTTGTCACCTTTGATTTGGTTGTTGTGTCCCTTCGTGAGTTAAGTATGGAGTTGGGGTTATTCATTTCATTGGGTTTTCATGCTGTCAGAACTAACAAGAGGGTCTCGAAAAATGCCTGGATACGCCGATAAAGTGCGTAAGAGCCTTTGGACCCTCTTGGCTCTATGGCTGTGAATTCTCACTGGCAGAATGTAAGCCACAGAGACGGAAAAGACTTGATGTTCATGTCTGAGTCTTGGTAATGCTTGGCACAGGTCAGTACTGTGACTGCTTTGACACCACTGGGTGCTCAGTTAAGGGGTCTTCAGGTGTACTGTCCATCGTACCCGGAGAGGGCATTGGACTGAGGTTCTTACTGGGATGGTGCCACAGATGGATCAGCAGAAAATGCCATCGATTATACAGCCCCCCCGATACTCTAGGTGGCAACGCACCTGTGCTGGTACCCCCGTGCAGGCACCAATGGGGTATGCTGGGAATTGTAGTCCTATTGGGCGTGCACCAAATTAACATTCTGGACAAAAATCTTTGTGCCTCTCAGATGGCCTTGGTGTCACAATCCCGCCTAACCCACTAACAGCTGTGATTGGTGGACTCCCAGAGGGGCTTAAAGTGGAGAAGGACAAAAGGATTGTAATGGCTGATACCGCACTACTAGCACATAGACTACAAGAATCCCAGCCCACCTTTTCTAAGTCAGCGGCTAACTGATGTTAAAATATGGCAGGATCTCATCAATCAAATCTTAGAATAATCATTTAAATTGGCGAGGAGGACGTTCTCCTTTCTTTGTTGCTTTTAAAGATTTGTTTTTGTTGTTAGCTCTCCTGTCTTTCTCTCAGGTGTGGGTTGATAGGTTTGACGTTTTTGTACAGAATGTTGTTTTCTTCAAACCAAATCAATAAAATAACAAAAGGGAATTGCAGTCCCAATAGGCAGCCCTACTGAGTGTGATGGTTGCTGCCAGGGGCAGCTGTTCCCACTTTGGGGGGCTTCCACAGTGCGCTAATGTAGAACTGTAAGGCTCCTGGGTCCGTCATAAAATAGAGGCCACCTCACCTCCAGAGAGAGGTGGACAGCACTTGCTGGGTGGTGTGGAAGGAGTATAAATGAACAGTCCGCATCAGCTCTGTTTACCTTTTGGTGGGAGTATCGGAGGTATTGGTGAACATTAAACAATTTTATTTGAACCCATGACTGTGTCTGGGGGTCTGAGTGCTGTTATGCCCCCTAGTGGTCACAACATCTTCCCTGTCACTTGAGAGCCACTCAGCTATATTTCTGTCATTCTGCTTGTCACCAACAGGTCACTTGGAGGCTGAAACGTCACTCAGTATGAAGTAGAGAGAAGAGCAATCCTGGAAGAGAAAGCAGACAATTGATGGAGAGGCCACAACGCTTATACTTCCAAGATAATGGTTTGAGAAGCAATGGGGTAGGGCAGGAAGGCAACAGAGGTCACACTCTTAGACGGTGGACATATAAAGGTTAATGACAAGTAGGTGCCACATCCTCCCTTTTGAAATAAAGCTTAGGTTCAAGTGGCTGAGAGAGAGAGAGAGAGAGAGAGGAACAGACTTGAGGCCAAGGATTTTATACAAAAGAAGCAACCGCAGCCCACCTGAAGTTAAGCCTGCTCAGGCCCGGCCACTACTTGGATGGTAAGACCATCTAGGAAAAGCTTGGGTTGCTGCTGGAAGAGGTGTTGGTGAGGCCAGCAGGGGGCGCCTGTCCTGTGGTCTGAATGTGGATCTAAAAATGGTGCTGCCCTTCAGATGAGACGTAAACCCGAGGTCCTGACTCTCTGTGGTCATTAAAGGTCCCTGGGTATCCCAATGTCCAGGTTAAATTGCCCATCATGGCCACTAATAGTTATTCTACCCAATCACCTCCTGACTCTAATTGGCTCTCTCGCTCACCCCTTCACCACCTAACAGCTCATGTGTGGTGAGCATACTGGTGTAAAAATGGCTGCCGTCGCATCATCCATGTGGATGCTGCAGCGGTGGCTGAAGTGGCTGCCCAATCACTGAAGAGCTTTGAGTAGTGAGAAAAGTGCTATATAAATGTCAAGAATTATTATTATTATTATTATTATTAAGAGCCTCTTGTAAGGAGGGATGGACACAAATCACTGACGGATACAGAATCACAATAAAGCTGGAATCACAAAGGTAAGGATTGTAAATCCCTGGAAAGCAAGCCGACAGTAAAACCACCAATGGGGGTAAAAACCGAGGTGAAGATCAGGCGGTCAGAAGCACACAAGAAAACCAAATGGGACCTCAGAAAGGCAGCAGAAAAGGTAGACTTGATCTTAGAATGCAAAGGTGAGGCTCAAAGATTGCTAAACTGCATATTCGCCATCTTCATGTAACCACAGCGGGTTAATTCATCAGATGGCAGCAACTTGGCATTTGTGTGCTGATGATGTGCCCTCCAGACAAACAGGGAGGTCCAAATTTCACACCTGCCCGTTCACACACTGCCAGCATCATCAGATTGCGTTGTTCGCCAAATCTACTTTATCCAGCCTAAATGCATTTTATATCCCATTAATGTAACTAATAAAATGCGGGTCCTGTCCACACTACTATAGTATGTTTTCATTTAAAAACTCTTGTCTCCGCTTTCACCTTTCATTCGCACTTCACCAGCGTTTCTAACCCCCTGAAAATGGAGACTTTTGAAAATGCTCTCCAGAGCCAAGAAACACAGGACAGGCGAAACCGCAGACTCCGTCACACTCTGACTTGTTTGTCTATTCTATCCTAGAGAAGGCAGTCATTATGCAGCTAAAAGACCACCTCAATAATCATGCTGTTCTTGATAAGTTTCAGCCGGGTTTCAGAACAAATCACAGCACAGAAACTGCACTCGTTAAAGTAGTGAATGCAGACAGAGGCCATTTATCTGTTTTCATCCTCTTAGATCTGAGTGCCGCATTTGATACCATTGATCACAATATTCTTAGAAATCGCCTTAGTCAATGGGTGGGTTTTCTGGCAGAGAGAAAATTCTTTGTTAGTTGTGGTAATTATAACTCAAAGACGCATAATATCCGATATGGTGTTCCACAAGGCTCTATCCTGGATCCGCTGCTCTTTTCGATCTACATGCTTCTGTTAGTCAGGTTATCTCAGGGCACAATGTGAGCTACCACAGCTATGCTGATGACACACAGCTGTATTTATCAATAGCACCTGATAACCCCGACTCTGTTGTTTCACTAACACAATGTATTATTTGTGTTTCTGAGTGAGTGAATAGTAATTTTCTCAAGCTAAATAAAGAGAAAACAGAAATTTTAGTGATTGGCAATAATGGATATAATGAGGTTATTAGAAATAAACTCAATGCATTAGGATTAAAAGTCAAGACAGAGGTAAAGAATTTAGGGGTAACTGTTGACTGTAACCTGAATTTTAAATCGCATATTCATCAGACTACTAGGACAGCATTTTTTCACTTAAGAAACATAGCTAAAGTTAGACCTCTTATATCATTGAAAGATGCTGAGAAATTAGTTCACGCATTTGTTTTCAGTCGACTAGATTACTGTAACGCACTCCTCTCAGGACTACCCAAAAAAAAAATAAATCGTTTGCAACTAGTGCAGAATGCAGCTGCTAGAATCCTAACTAGGAAAAGAAAATCCGAGCACATCTCTCCAGTTTTGATGTCACTACACTGGTTACCTGTGTCATTCAGGATTGACTTTAAAATTCTGCTTATGGTTTATAAAGCCTTAAATAATCTCGCTCCATCTTATATATCGGAATGTCTGACACCTTATATTCCAAGTCGTAACCTCAGATCCTCAAATGAGTGTCTCCTTAGAATTCCAAGAACAAAACTTACAAGAAGTGGTGAGGCGGCCTTCTGCTGCTATGCACCTAAAATCTGGAATAGCCTCCCAATAGGAATTCGCCAGGCTGATACAGTAGAGCACTTTAAAACACTGCTGAAAACACATTACTTTAACATGCATCAGGTTTTCCGCCAGGATTTCCTTGTATTTTCCTGCATTCATTTTCCCCTCACAAGCCTCCCAGGATCTGCTGCAGAGAAATCACCACCAACACGCTTCATGGTGGGTATGATGAGTTTTTTGATAACTTGCTGTGTTTAAAAATGGTAGTTGGTCTTATGGTTAAACTGTTCAGTTTTGGTCTCTTCAGTCTGTAGAACCTTCTTCCAGCTGAATTCAGGGTCTCCTGTGTACCTTCTGGCAAACTGTAGTTGAGTGGTCTCATAAAGCTGCGACTGGTGAAGCAACCATCCAGCAGTTGTCTACGCAGTCTGTCCGGTCTGTAGCTTGTAACTCCTTGAGAATTCTCATAGATCCCTTAATGGTGTCCCACATTAGCCTTCTTCTTGCATGGTAACTCAGTTTTTGTGGCCGGCCTGCTCTACGTTCATTCACTGCTCCTCCATACTCTTTCCATTTCTTCACGATTGATTTCAGTGAACCCCAAAGAACATTCAGTGACTTGGACATTTTCTTACCTCCATCTCCTTTTCACTGAGTTGCATGGCCTGTTCCTTTGTCTTCATTGTGTAGGTTAGGCTGCCATAGTGACCCACCACAAGCCGGACCTTCCACATTCGGGTGCATTAATACCACAACCAACTGAAAGCCCAGACCGGTGGTCTCCACTGAACTCAGTTGGGACGACTAAACCCAATTGGCTGCCCCTGTGATGACTGAGGGGTGTCACATTAAAGGAGATGCACACTTTCATGCTTAATCATCTTGTGTTTTGTATTTGTGATCCATTTGGGCCGCTCTGCACGGATCTGTTTTCATTTTGACATTAAATGACTTTTTCCTGTTGCTGAGGGTTTAAAAAAAAAACAAATTCAATGTGATTCAATGTTATATGGCAATAAAATGTGAAATCTTCCCAGGATGGAATTTGTGAACACTTTTAATAAGCGCTGGATGTTTATTAGTATTCACAAATGTGTATATTTTACATAAATACAATGTACTGTATGTGTGTGTGTGTGTGTGTGTGTATATGATATATAAATACTGTACATACTTACAGTTCATCCGGAAAGTATTCACAGCGCATCACTTTTTCCACATTTTGTTATGTTACAGCCTTATTCCAAAATGGATTCAATTCATTTTTTTCCTCAGAATTTTGCACACAACACCCCATAATGACAACGTGAAAAAAGTTTACTTGAGATTTTTGCAAATTTATTAAAAATAAAAAAACTGAGAAAGCACATGTACATAAGTATTCACAGCCTTTGCTCAATACTTTGTCGATGCACCTTTGGCAGCAATTACAGCCTCAAGACTTTTTGAATATGATGCCACAAGCTTGGCACACCTATCCTTGGCCAGTTTCGCCCATTCCTCTTTGCAGCACCTCTAAAGCTCCAACAGGTTGGATGGGAAGCGTCGGTGCACAGCCATTTTAAGATCTCTTCAGAGATGTTTAATCGGATTCAAGTCTAGGCTCTGGCTGAGCCACTCAAGGACATTCACAGAGTTGTCCTGAAGCCACTCCTTTGATATCTTGGCTGTGTGCTTAGGGTCGTTGTCCTGCTGAAAGATGAACCATCGCCCCAGTCTGAGGTCAAGAACGCTCTGGAGCAGGTTTTCATCCAGGATGTCTCTGTACATTGCTGCAGTCATCTTTCCCTTTATCTTGACTAGTCTCCTAGTTCCTGTTGCTGAAAAACATACCCACAGCATGATGCTGCCACCACCATGCTTCACTGTAGGGATGGTATTAGCCTGGTGATGAGCGGTGCCTGGTTTCCTCCAAACATGTTTCACACCAAAGAGTTCAATCTTTGTCTCATCAGACCAGAGAATTTTGTTTCTCATGGTTTGAGAGTCCTTCAGGTGCCTTTTGGCAAACTCCAGACGGGCTGCCATGTGCCTTTTACTAAGGAGTGGCTTCCGTCTGGCCACTCTACCATGCAGGCCTGATTGGTGGATTGCTGCAGAGATGGTTGTCCTTCTGGAAGGTTCTCCTCTCTCCACAGAGGACCTCTGGAGCTCTGACAGAGTGACCATTGGGTTCTTGGTCACCTCCCTGACTAAGGCCCTTCTCCCCCGATCGCTCAGTTTAGATGGCCAGACAGCTCTAGGAAGAGTCCTGGTGGTTTCGAACTTCTTCCACTTATGGATGATGGAGGCCACTGTGCTTATTGGGACCTTCAAAGCAGCAGAAATTTTTCTGTAACCTTCCCCAGATTTGTGCCTCAAGACAATCCTGTCTCGGAGGTCTACAGACAATTCCTTTGACTTCATGCTTGGTTTGTGCTCTGACATGAACGGTCAACTGTGGGACCTTCTATAGACAGGTGTGTGCCTTTCCAAATCATGTCCAGTCACCTGAATTTACCACAGGTGGACTCCAATTAAGCTGCAGAAACATCTCAAGGATGATCAGGGGAAACAGGATCCACCTGAGCTCAATTTGGAGTTTCATGGCAAAGGCTGTGAATACTTATGTACATGTGCTTTCTCAATTTTTTTATTTTTAATAAATTTGCAAAAACCTCAAGTAAATGTTTTTTTATGTTGTCATTATGGGGTGTTGTGTGTAGGATTTTGAGGAAAAAAAAGAATTTAATCCACTTTGGAATAAGGCTGTAACATAACAAAATGTGGAAAAAGTGATGTGCTGTGAATACTTTTGGATGCACTGTATGTATACTGTATGTGTGTGTGTGTGTATATACAGTATATATATACCAGTAACAGCGCAAATCCACTTGACTTGATCATTCCTAGTTTTCATCCTCTTTCTTTCACTGAACGTTTAGCTTTCGTTTGCTCAGAGGTTGATGCGTTTGTTGCGTTCTGAGCAGCTCTTCTTTTCTCCACCCTAGTGGCCCGCTGCTGCTCTTCTTCTTTCATTTGCATCTTTTTGTGTTAAAAATGATTTAAGTCAGTGTTTGTGTTGCAATTGCTTAGTTCGTTTTCTTTAATTTTTCACTTCAGCTGGCACTTAAGTCTTCAATCTGCCTCAAGAATGATTTAAGATCTGAAGAGCTAGAGGAAGTGACGGCGAAAGTATTAGGGATGAGATCGGCGCATGTTGCCCTGCTTGGCTGCTGCCAAGAGTTGATTCTACAATAAAATAAAATAAAAATAAAAACAGGAATAACCGTGGAGGTCAATCATCACCCAAAAAGCAGATAGCAGACGTTGCGTAGTATACGTGTACCAAATTTCAGCTCAATAGTTCAAATGGTTTGCGAGCTACAGGTGATTTAAATTCCTGGACAGACAAACGGACAGCCACGGTAGCGTATTATATATAAATAAATAAATAAATACATACACAGAGAGAGTAAAAAAGGAATAAATGAGTGTTTATTGTGGGAAACCCTTCCCTGTAAGTGTTTCCCACAATAAAGCAAAGAGCCCAGTGACAGCACACAGCAATATACAGCACACTGCCATTCTGTCTTCTCTCTCTCTTTCCTTTTCAGTTCCTCTCCATAGTCTTCATCCTCCTTCCTCCTGACTCAGGCTCCTGGAGTAGTGGCAGCTGCCTCCTCTTCTGTAACTCCCATAAGTACTTCTGGGGTCCCATTGGTGAGGCAGAAGCCCCCATGAAGTAGGCCTCCCCATTCCCTGCAGCACCCAACAGGGCCGAGCTGGCAAACTCCAGATCCCATGATGCCCGCTGTATGTATCCACGGCACCAGTGCAGCACATGGGGGCTGCCATGTAGGGAACTGGGGGAGATAATGCCTTGTGCACCCCCTCTCCCTCTAAGTTGTTAAACTGTTTCAAAAGACTCACAAAACTTGTGACAATTAACGTTGTACTTTGAAAACAAAGGACATTCTCTTGCTGTAACAATACTTGTAATGATAAGGATGGAGAAGCACCTGCGGCCCCGAGGCTAGCCCACCTCCCGCGGGACCACCGCACATACAAAGTGGTCGCCGTGCCTTTGACATTTGCTGGGCTTACTAGATGCGATTTGATTCGATTTGTGTTTCTTCGTCATTGACAAACACACACAGAATTCTCTCCGCTTTGTCATCCCAGGTTAAGATGGCTGGCAGCAGGCAGGAAATGTTAATTGTGCCCCGAGGGGATTGCGGGCAGCTGCTCTGGCGTTTCACTTGCTTTTAGAAGCCGCCGAGCTTTTTCATTTTTTTTTTTTTTAATTTTTATTTTATTAATCGATTTGTTAAATTAAATCACAACAAGTGCAACAAACATGATTGTTCATAAAAAGTAAACATCTCAACTTTTTAACATTGAGCCTGTAAACTACTGCTGGCACAACCCGCTAAATGCCAACGTGCCCATCAATTCTCGAGCCTCCCTTCCTCCTCACAGAACGCATTCTACATGGCTGTGCTGCTCATTTGCTCAAACGGCGGTTTCATGGGATGCCCTCCGTCCTAAAACCTTCATAAGGGCTTTGAGAAGATTACAGTTAACTACTTAAGATACGTAAAAGAAATGAGTCCGTTCGAGTATAAAGACGTGAATTAAGTCGACCACCCCCAGCCTCGCACCATATGCTGCCAGGATAGGCACAACCCCTTGGGGACCCGAGACACGTCGATCAAGTAAGAAAACGAATGGATGGACAATACAAAAAAAAAATCGCAGTCCCATACTAGAGGGAATGCAGAGCGCTTTTCGTTTGCTTTTCAGCTTGTAATTCTCGTGAGCGCCACTAGGCGGCATCAGAGCCTCACGCAGTGCTGGCGAGCTGAGCGCTTCTTTCAAATGACGCCTTTGCTTTATTGTGACTTGTAGACGTGGAGAAACCGTTCGGTATCTTGGACAGAGAAAACACACTGGAAGACGAAAGTGGGCATTTCTTGGGCAAGTAAAACATGAACATAGCGAGTAAACGATTTAAACAAACGGCAAAGGCAGATGTGTAAAAGGTAACACATTCTTGAAATAATCACCCATTCAAATTCCATCCAGAGGCGCCATCATGAAGAGGAGTCAGCGGACGGCCGAATAAACAAAGCTGCTCAGAGTTCAGTGGTAGTGGAGGGTTGGGCTACGGGGGGGTCTCTCAAGGGGGCTTCTTAACTCTGAATTGACATGAAAGTGTTTTGTTTTTAGGTCGAATAAAATGTAACCGAACAGCACTGAAACAGTTAAAGTGTGACACTCCAGTAACTGCAAAGCGACAAATGAATACATGCGGTGTAGTGAAGTGAGCAGGCTGATGATAAGATTTTATATCTACAATTTCATTTTTTTTTCTTGAAGCATCAGATGGAAGAACTTAAATTGGTTCCAAGCTGCAGAAGTGACAAACGGTATAATAAAACAAAATACTGTATATAATACTGAGGACCCCCCAAAAAAAGTCACAACACACTGAGCAGTGGCGCAGCTGGCTTGCTGAAGACCCCCGTGCAGAGCCCTCCTGTCCAGCATAACTCTTAGTAGGGCCGGCTGGGCACAAACAAACCGGCTCTCTACATGACACTTGGAATAACGTTTTAAATCAGCCGCTGTAACTTAGCAAAAATAAAATCAATTGTGAGAATGGGATGTGGGAGGTGTGGGTAGTAGTAGTACATTAATATATGTAAAACCGGGGGGCTTCACTCCCTACCACCACCAAACACTACATGCCGTTGTGAAGAGGGGGGCTGAACGCAGCCCAAGAAGACTCGGTCGCTCCTCCAAAGCCCCTCTTTAGCGGTGATACATATATATGGGAGACAAATAACAGCTGGTGTTTACCTCCTCTTTGCTCGATCAGCTGCTGGCTTGCTGCTGCTGCTGCTCCTGTGCGGAGCGTCGAACGTTTCAAAGTCACCGCCTTGTCTCTCTTCTTGCCCTGAAATCCTCAAGCAGTCCTCGATCTCTTTTCGCTGTTCTTGCTTCCAAAGGCTGTAAGTATGACGTGACCTGCCCGTCTCGTGGGACGTGAAAGTGTCTCTCTGTCTCTCTTCCAGAGATCACGTCTCGTCGCGTCGCACTCTCGTCCCAGGTTTGTTTTTTTTTATAATGGAGAGATGTGGACCCGCTTACTTTTCCAAGACAACTTTGTGAAATTAGATGATTAAAATGTAACATAAGATAGAAAGTAGGAACTGTTCTGTGCAATAAAATGAAGCCATTTCAGTTTGTAACCAATTAAATCGACAACACCGGCTGACAGGTTACTACTGCACAATCGACCCGTTTTACACAAGTCCTGAGAAAACGGACATCATAAAGTGGTGACGCTCACAAATCCTCACCGCAGTGACGTTAATGCACACTAAGCCACACTAAGGGACACAATAAAAGAGAATACACATTTGTTAAACTGTTAAAGCGTACCAAAGTGGACCTGACTGACAAGTCACAAATCTTCTTACTTCTAATGTCACTTCTTCTTCGTTCAGCTGCTCCTATTAGGGGTCCCCCAAGCGGGTGCCTTAAAATACTCACTTGTGTGTTTTCTGTTGCGCAGACGTCTCACAATGTTTGCTACGTCAAGTTGTCCGGCGCTCTCGTTTTCGATTGAGAGAACAGCCACGTGGTGCTTCTGAGGTCGTTAACTCGGAGAACGATCGTTCAGACGCAGCGACAGTCACTGGCGTAGTCAGCAGTGCCACGTAAGCCGTGCAGACGCCACTGGAAGTAGACAACGGTGCGCTGTGACCCATCAGCAACACGAAAACAGTCGGCTTGTTTGACAGGATGGATTAAAAACACACACACAAAGACAACAATTGAGCGCAAAACGGCCGTGAAATGTTGGTGCCTGCAATTCGTCGTCAGCCATCGAGGTCACAGTTGATGGTAACAAGACGTTGAACGTCGAAGCCACTCCATCCGGACTGTGAAATCTCTGTTTTAGCTCAGTTATTAACATTTTTTTTTACATCTCTATGTCCCCAGTGGGTCCCCACGTTCGTAGGCCCTTGTGTTTTGCACAATCTGCACAATCCATTGCTACGCCAGCGACTCTGAGGCCATACTGAGTGCCACAACACCCGCCGGGGGGCAAGGGGCCATTTAGAAACAGCAGAAGAATTCAAACCCCCACAAATCCAATCTGTCAGCCTCACTAATACGTTGGCACCTCTTAGGTGGGTTGTCAGCGTTCCTCCCCTGGCTGGGGGTTCAAACTCTTGTTTCATGATGTCCTCCTTGCTGTGCCGTTTATTTCTGTTGAAGTACCAGCTGCTCTGTTCTCTTTGCCTGGGTTGTGTTCCATGGGTTTTTTAGGTGGTCCAACTGGCAGGCGTTGCCCTCGGCCCTGTAATCCTGGAGGGTCTCCTACAGTTCCTGGCAGTTTGCTCGTAGGAGAGTTGAGTTCTTCTGAATTTTCTGTGTTTTGTAATTTTTTTGACGTTCCATGCTGTGCTCTGAGCGCCCCATTGGAGTCTGCACTGGCACGTGTTTAATTTGCATGGCCTTCCTCTTACCGGCAACTCCATTTTGTCTTTGTGCTTCCCAGAGCTTCATTGTGATTGGGAAACATTTTTTGTGAAGAATAAGTCTTTGACGTTAGAAAGACTCTGAGGCCCTTGTGTGTCTAACCAGGGTTTGTGACAGGATTTCCACCTCTAGTGGGCTTTTGGGGCCTTCGTACTTTATGACTATAAAGAGAATGAGCACATAAATCTCTAGAGTGGGTGTTTCATTTATCAGTCGTGTATTTTACTGCTGTGTCCTGCAGGTCTTCTCTGGATTTTGTGTTCTTTCACACAGTAGGATGATAGGCAAAGACAAAATAAGACAAAACCTGTGCATTTGGTGTTACCGGCCATCCATCTTCTACCGCTTATCACAAAGTTACATAACAGTAAACGCGTTTGGAGTACCTACACTCAAGTGTTACCAGCAATACGTGGGGGAGTCCAGCTAAAGTAAGAGAATGGGATTGATTAGAAAATGGAAAGCTGATCGTGTCATTTCTCAATGGAGTCTCCACCCTTCTCAGTGCACTTGTGCCACCTGCCTGGCAATGCCAGTGGATTCCAGCAGAGTAAGTGCCACCACTTGTGCAACGCTTTCTTCACATCGTCATCTGTCTTGAAGCTACGACCACCCAGATGTTTTTTAAGCTGTCCAAAAAGGTGGAAGTCACACGGTGGCAGATCTGCTGAATGAGGAGGATGTGGCAATACCTCCAACTTCAGTTTCTCCAGCAGTGTGTGGGCAGGTGGGCAGTCTTAACTGTGAAAGGACCCCTTGAGACAGCAGGCTTCACATTGGTCTCCAGTAAGTTGCACCAGTGACTGTAATACCCCTCGGCATGGAGAGTTCGACAATAAGGAGAAGACAAAACCTCTTATTCTGCTGGAATCCACTGGCACTGCCAGGCAGGTGGCACAAGTGCATTGAGAAGTGACACAATCAGTTTCGTTGAGGTTCGTTGCATTTTCTAATAAACCCCATTTTCTATCTTTAGTTTGACTCCTCTCGTATTTACCATTTTCTAGTTCTCTTTTGATAACTTTAATAATCTTGATGAATAAACTTTGTTATTATTATGAAAAATCTATTTTAACCTTTGGACCAGGGGTTTCTACAGTTCCCCTCTCACTGTGTAGATGTAGGAATGTTGCCTTTCTTTTTAACTGTGTGCAGTTTTAGGTCCAGGAGTACCTTCAGTTTGAAGTTTTTAGGCCCGAGGAGCGTAAGACAAGCAGGGTGCTGGCACAGGAGAGCCGGCCTGGGGGCTCGGAGCTCAAAGCGATTTAGTGGTTTGACCTCACAGACATTCCAGAAATGACTGAAGTCCAAAGTCGAGAGGAAAGCTGAAGTAAACACTCGCTGATAAGACTTGTGTTATGTTAGCTGGGAAGTGGAAAAGCCATGGCAGTCAAAAGACAGGGGCTTCGGCCAGTTTAGCAAGACCACAACGAAAAATAGGATATATCTAAATTCTCATTGTGATCATCTCTCGGCGTATATTTTTATATCATTAATAGTGAAACACACAGACATCCAGCCCTAAAATAAAATGCAGATAAAATCCACGCTAAAGATAAGGAGGTGTTGGTAGCTGACGTGTTTTGTAAATCGCTACTTATTTCAGTAATTATCTTATTACATGTGGTGCTTCATACAGACCAAGCTAAACATTTGTTTGCAGGAACCGTGCAAGTTAAAAATGAAATAACGGTTTAATTGTAAGAATAAAACACATGAAAAATAAAAACATAAAATAATACAAGAAATGCACCCCTCGCCTGTGTGCTTCAGTGTTGTGCCTTCTTATTGTTTCTGCGATTTGCTTGCATCGCTCTTCTTCTTCTTCTTCTTCTTCTTCTTCTTCCTGCCATTATGGTGGTTAGCACTTTACCAGAAACACACAACTGCAGGTCACTTTGCAGTCCTTTATGCCTGTTTAATAAAATTCAATGATCAATGAATACAATGATTTCAAAAATAAGATGTCATCTTTATACGCACATTGCTTTCAGAAGGTAAACTTAGGCGCCTTTTCAGTTATGGAGGAGTTTTTGTGATCCAGCAAAAGGCTAAATACAAAGAATAGTAAACTCTCTGCCAGTTGTTACACACACACACACACAACTTAGACGTGATTATGAGTTCTGAGCAGGTCCTTCAAGATCTTCTCAGTTGTCAGCAGGCATTTTTCCATCTTTATTGCCCTTGCATTCTACACTTGACACTCGGCAGATGTCGCTGCTGTTCTTCTTCTTCCTGCTATGGTGTTCTTCATCACATAATCGACTTCTGCAACTTCCTTCATGCTCAGCAGATGTAGCTGCTCTTCTTTTTTCATTTGACCATCTCTTTCCGCAGTAAAGGACATTTTGCTGAGGTTGCCACCATCTAAAATATTTTTTGAACTTCCAGAATGTATCAAGTTGTAAGCTTTAGATTGAAACCAAGGTCAAGATTTTAGCCCCATTAGTTTGCAAATAATTGTGTGATAGACAGATAGAGCTTAGCATTATATATATATATATATATATCTATACTAATAAAAGGCAAAGCCCTCACTCACTCACTCACTCACTGACTCACTTATCACTAATTCTCCAACTTCCCGTGTAGGTAGAAGGCTGAAATTTGGCAGGCTCATTCCTACAGCTTACTTGCAAAGGTTGAGCAGGTTTCATTTCGAAATTCTACGCGTAATGGTCATAACTGGAACATATTTTTCTACATATACTGTAATGGACGTTAGCTCAACGGCTGTGGGGGGCGGAGCTGCATGTGACATCATCAAACCTCACACATAATCACGTGAACTGACTGTGACTGCAGTACGTAGAAATGAAGGAGGAGCTCCAAAGAGCACTGAAGAAAAACGCCGAATACTTTATTCGCGAGATACAAGTTTAATGAGAAGACACGAGGTATAAACGAGACTTTGGATCACTTTGTAATGGAGTTAAAATTGCTGTAGCGAGAAACTTTTAAGTGCCGGGTCTTAGCTAACATTAAATAAAGCTGTGGACATCGCAACATCACACAATAGAGCAGCTCACGTGAATTGACTGAACGCAGTACGAGTGATCACTTCCATGCATCAAACCTGTTCAAAAAACGTATTACACAATTGACAAGGTAGGAAAAGAATATGCTCCGAGCTGAGCTCCACAGCTAATGCGGTCTTGTGGAAGCAACTTCGTCACGCTGCCACCAAATACTCACAGAAAAATCCACAAGTTAATACACACGCTGTCTCTAGAGTTTCTCCACACTCAATGTATTCCTCGCATCCCCGTTACACCCTCTGATCTCCCATTTCAATTCAGATGCCTCCAAACTCCAGTAAGGCTCTGCTGCGCGATGACAAGTAATAAGTCTCAGGGACAGACCCTACAAAAGGTTGCCATTGATTTGAGGCAAGATTGCTTTTCTCCTGGACAAAACTATACGTTGCATTCTCAACAGTAAGCTAGCACAGCTTCGTCATATTACAACCGGAGTGCTGAACTGACAACGTGGTATACAAAGAGATCCTTAACAGATAGTTATTGGTTTATTTTCCCTCAGTTAATAAAAATTTAAAAGCAGTTCTTCGTCGCTGCGATGCGTGAGGATTTTGCTATATACAGTATATATATATGTAGGTATGTATGTATGTATGTGTATATAAACTATATATATATATACAGTGGTGTGAAAAACTATTTGCCCTCTTCCTGATTTCTTATTCTTTTGCATGTTTGTCACACAAAATGTTTCTGATCATCAAACACATTTAACCATTAGTCAAATATAACACAAGTAAACACAAAATGCAGTTTTTAAATGATGGTTTTATTATTTAGGGAGAAAAAATCCAAACCTACATGGCCCTGTGTGAAAAAGTAATTGTCCCCTGAACCTAATTACCGGTTGGGCCACCCTTAGCAGCAATAACTGCAATCAAGCGTTTGCGATAACTTGCAATGAGTCTTTTACAGAGCTCTGGAGGAATTTTGGCCCACTCATCTTTGCAGAATTGTTGTAATTCAGCTTTATTTGAGGGTTTTCTAGCATGAACCGCCTTTTTAAGGTCATGCCATAGCATCTCAATTGGATTCAGGTCAGGACTTTGACTAGGCCACTCCAAAGTCTTCATTTTGTTTTTCTTCAGCCATTCAGAGGTGGATTTGCTGGTGCGTTTTGGGTCATTGTCCTGTTGCAGCACCCAAGATCGCTTCAGCTTGAGTTGACGAACAGATGGCCGGACATTCTCCTTCAGGATTTTTTGGTAGACAGTAGAATTCATGGTTCCATCTATCACAGCAAGCCTTCCAGGTCCTGAAACAGCAA
Source organism: Polypterus senegalus (assembly GCF_016835505.1). Lineage (NCBI taxonomy): Eukaryota > Metazoa > Chordata > Cladistia > Polypteriformes > Polypteridae > Polypterus > Polypterus senegalus. Next base: position 34,503,495 of record NC_053158.1, read on the forward strand.
AACAACCCCAGACCATCACACTACCACCGCCATATTTTACTGTTGGTATGATGTTCTTTTTCTGAAAGGCTGTGTTCCTTTTACGCCAGATGTAATGGGACATTTGCCTTCCAAAAAGTTCAACTTTTGTCTCATCAATCCACAAGGTATTTTCCCAAAAGTCTTGGCAATCATTGAGATGTTTCTTAGCAAAATTGAGACGAGCCCTAATGTTCTTTTGCTTAACAGTGGTTTGCGTCTTGGAAATCTGCCATGCAGGCCGTTTTTGCCCAGTCTCTTTCTTATGGTGGAGTCGTGAACACTGACCTTTAATTGAGGCAAGTGAGGCCTGCAGTTCTTTAGACGTTGTCCTGGTGTCTTTTGTGACGTCTCGGATGAGTCGTCTCTGCGCTCTTGGGGTAATTTTGGTCGGCCGGCCACTCCTGGGAAGGTTCACCACTGTTCCATGTTTTTGCCATTTGTGGATAATGGCTCTCACTGTGGTTCGCTGGAGTCCCAAAGCTTTAGAAATGGCTTTATAACCTATACCAGACTGATAGATCTCAATTACTTCTGTTCTCATTTGTTCCTGAATTTCTTTGGATCTTGGCATGATGTCTAGCTTTTGAGGTGCTTTTGGTCTACTTCTCTGTGTCAGGCAGCTCCTATTTAAGTGATTTCTTGATTGAAACAGGTGTGGCAGTAATCAGGCCTGGGGGGGGCGCTACGGAAATTGAACTCAGGTGTGATACACTACAGTTAGGTTATTTTTAACAAGGGGCAATTACTTTTCACACAGGGCCATGTAGGTTTGGATTTTTTCTCCTAAATAATAAAACCATCATTTAAAAACTGCATTTTGTGTTTACTTGTGTTATATTTGACTAATGGTTAAATGTGTTTGATGATCAGAAACATTTGTGTGACAAACATGCAAAAGAATAAGAAATCAGGAAGGGGGCAAATAGTTTTTCACACCACTGTATGTGTATATGTGTATGTGTATGTATATATGTAGATGTGTGTATATATATGTAGATGTGTATATGTATATATACTGTATATAGATATGTGTATATATATATATATATGTTTATATGTGTGTGTGTATATACATATATATATATACCTGTATATATATATATAGATATGACAGCGACACTCATAACAGTGACAAAACAATTACATTAACAATCATGTTACGTTATTTTCAAAATGTTTCCTTTTCTTAACTTCTTTAACACACTACTTCTCCGCTGCTAAGCGCGGGTATTTTAGCTAGTATATATATATATATATATATATATATATATATTGTGGCAGGCAGCCAGGGTCCATTCACAGCCGGGACGCCCCTGCACACTAAATTCAGGGGAGCAGCCCCAGACTGTGCAATACCTCCCCCTGGACGCTAGATGGGCGCCCCCCTGGGTTGGAGCGGTGCCTCGGTTTCCCGTAGGGCTCCATGGGAATTGGATTTGGGTGCAGCCCTGTTGGGTCCTGCAGGCACCGCCAGGGGGTGCTGTGTTTGGGACTCCTGAGCTCGTGTGGGCAGCGTATTCATCACACCCAGAAGTGCACCTGGAGTACGTCCGGGTGAACTGTAAAAGGAGCCAGTGGCCGGAGTCGGGTGGAGGAGAACAAGGTTGCCTGGTAGGAGTGGTAATGCCGAAAGGAGAAAGTGTTTGGGACTGTGTTGTGCCTGTGGGGTTCACGGGGAAGACGTGCCCCACAGGTAAAGAAAAAATAAATATTCTATTCTATTTTACACGTGCCTACGTGTCAATTTGTGTCAGGTCAGGTGCTATATAGCACCTTATTCACAAGATAGATATATATATATATAGTAAGGGACAGCCGGCAGCCCAACCCAGCTGCTTTAGTGTATTACCTCCCCCAAAATACTAGATGGCAGCCTCCTTGGTTTACAAGGGTGTCCTAGATTTCCACAGGGCATTATGGGACTTGGAGTTTGATATTTCAGCCCTGTTGGGTACCGTGGTTGCTGCCCGGGGAGGCTGTGGAAGAGACATATGATATGACGTTTTATCGCCTGACTCCGAAGTGCTAGCAGAACACGTTGGTTGGAGGAGCAAAAGAACTTCTGGGCTGGCAAATATAAAAGGACGGGATCGGCCTCACAAAACCAGCCAGAGTCGGTAGGTGAAGGACAAAGCTTGTGAGGAGGAGTAGAGGCAAAGAAGAGGAAGAAAAGGACTGTGTGTTATATTAGTTGGTGCTTTTGTACTGTGGGGAGCAAAAGAAAAACGCTTGCCACCTGAATAAAACATGTGCTATATTTATATATATATATATACAGTACTAGCAAAATACCCGCATTTCGCAGCGGAGAAGTGTGTTAAAGAAGTAATGAAAAAGAAAAGGAAACATTTTAATAATAACGTAACATTTGCTTTCTATTCGTTTGCATAAGCACAGCGCCAGCGTGTCTATGATACTTAATTTAAGCTTAAGGTTTCCACCGTGTGCTTTGTTTCCGCAGTAGCTGCACTTATGAATATGCTTGTATGCGTCACTCGCTTCATATTCTTTTGCTGCCTTCTCAATTGTGTAATGCATTTTGTGTTCAGCGCTCTTTGGAGCTCTTGCTTTTTGTCTGCGTACCGCGTTCACAGTCAGTTCACATGAGCCGCTAGTCCTTTACCCGCGAATATTTACCTTATATGGGCAGGCACTCAATTATGTGGGAGGCGTAACGATGAGGGACGCAACTCTGCCTCACATGGCAACCGAGCTGCCGGGTATGGCCGTATATATATGGTCGAAAGTAGGTTCCAGTTATGACCGCTACGTGTAGAATTTCGAAAAGAAACCTGCCTAACTTTTGTAAGTAAGCTGTAAGGAATGAGCCTGCCAAATTTCAGCCTTCTACCTACACGGGAAGTTGGAGAATTAGTGATGAGTCAGTGAGTGAGTCAGTGAGTCAGTGAGTGAGTTATTAGTATAGATATATATATATTTTTTTTGTCTCAGCCTGTCTGTGTTGGGGTTTAGGGGAGCAGTACGCCGCCTTATGGTCCACTATATATATATATATATATATATATATATATATATATATATGTATAGCTTGATTATAAAAAAACAATCTTGTAAGGAGACGAGACACAATTTTCCCAGAGAGAAACTTTCACGTCCGGCTTTGTGCCAAAAGATTTAACTATGCCTGGGGCCAGAAATAAAAGATAAAGAGTAGATGACAAAGTAGAACATCGTAACGAATTCACAAACTTTGGAGCGGCAGACATGCAGAGCAGGTTAGAGATAATGAAAGTACTCAAATTCAAAAGTCTCAAAAAAATGATAGTAAAGATCGCATTAGCACAAACAAATGAAAATTATTACTCGGTGAAATAACGGAACAGCGAAAAGAGATCAAATATATTGTTTGGATTTAAACTTTAAGTCGGAGACACGCACATCGTCTAATTCGTGTTGCCATCAGGGAAACGCAGTGTTTCTTCCCAATGAAGAGGCATATCTGCTAAAATTAAAAGATCTGTTGTTTGGTGAAAGTGAAATCCACATACGCGAGTGAGCAGCAGAGACACAAAGTGGCTGACGCACAGCGCAGGCCGGTTGGGGGTCGGCAAGCAAAGTGAGCAGGGGGCAGAGCCGCTAGTTTTCTATATTGTTCAAGTGTGTGCCAAAATGTTAGTGAAGTGGGGAGCTCCAATAATCAAGAAGATGAAATTTAAAATGGCACACTCCAGAAATCACACACCAGTCCTGCAAGAAGCCAATGCAGATGGTGGAAGTAGCTGACGTAAGGCAGGAATCACGCGTACACGAGACACCAGTCCATCTCAGAGCATGGAGTGAAGAGGAAAAGCCACCGCGCTACGCCAAGTCACTGACACTATCAACAACATCCCACCTTGAGACAAGGAAACTATTGGACAAGGAAGGATATATTTAAATTGCTTTTAAATGCCTCATTTACTCATATAAACAATTCAAATTAAAAGCAAATCAAATTTTATTTGTCAATACAATTATATACACAGTGCAGATTGTATTGAAGCACTTACAGAAGCTGAAGAAAAATCTAAATATTATTAAAAGAAAAAAACGAAAAACAAAACCAAGTTCTATCAGAAAGTGCGATTGTCTCACAGTATCTCAGGGGGTCGTTTTCAGCGAAGCTGCCGGCACATAACAGGCCACGTCTTCCATCTGCCCGTAGAAAAGGCTTCAATGAGCGGCTGAGCTACAGTCCGTGCTGTTTTACGCCCTTCCACCTGCAGGCAAACACTTGGGGGTTGGTGGCAGAATTGGCGCTCCAGTCACCATAGTAAACCTCCCACTGTGCCACTCCACCTGAACCCGTGTGGTGCTGAGGTGTCGCCTGTCGCATGGCCGCACTAATCTGGGATCCTGAGTTGGTCTGGCGTGTGGTGGGGGTGGCAATGCGCTGGATCAGCGTGTCCCCCTAACCCCTCCATTAGAACGCTGCCTCTTAGCTCTTATTAACTATTAACAGACCACTTTTGCTGATCGATTAGTACATTACTATTAGATTTTTCCATTACGTATATTGATTATTCGCTTAATTTATTAACTATTTACAGAAAATGCAGCCATTAGTTCTCTTTGTTTTGATTCAGGATTTTCCATTAAGCCCAGTTAACATTTAGGCATCATTTTGTGTGGACCGCCTGCCTTTTAAGCTTCCATTTACAAGGGTCGTTCTAGTCTACAACTTACTGCTGCCTATGGCCTCATTATGTATTAAAAAAAAAAAAATCAGGCATATAGTATAGTTAAAATGACGCTTTGATTGTCAGTTGTTTTACATCTCTGACCACACTTGGTATTTTGTATATTTTCTACGTCACACCCATTTCCAACTCCGTGAAGTGAGCTGTTACTACAAATGTAGGGTGTTGTGATTCTCGCAGGCGTGTCGACCACGTCAGCTGCTGTCCTCTCTTAGGACTCTGATTCTCACTTCGTCGATTAGTCAGATTTGGTGTCTGCTTTACCAAGAACCAATGTGGCTGGTTGGCGATGTGACCAGGTCAGTGCCACCCTGCCAGGTCAGTGCCACCCTGGGGCCTGCAGCAGAATCATTTTCTTGGAAACCCCCTCTCACCCCCCAAACTCCACAACCTGCCCCTCCCTGAGTCCATTATATTAGTTTTTCATATAAATGCTTTAATGTGAACAATTAATACAAATAATAGTTATTAATTATATTATATAATCATACACACTATAATAATAATACATAAAAATTATTACAATAATAATAAAATAATAAATAGTAAATAAAGAAGCACTCATCACAAACTTAACTATAACTTTTGTCAAAAATGTCAAATACATTTTTTTAATAATTAAAACTTGAAAGTGAATGTTTGGGGTTTCTTCAGTCTCTTTGTTACTTGATGTAGCCAATCGTATCATTTGTGACGGGTGCCACAACAACAAAAACAACAATTTTAATACCACTGCTGCTACTAATATGACTAATAACTAAAATACTACCAATAATAAGAAATAATAATCCACTATAAAATAAAACACCGTGTGTCCAGTCCCTCTGATTGGTCAATATGGCTTTGGTGATGTGACGACAGAGTAAGCGCAGATGGGAGACACACAAGGAGAAGACACTGCATGGAAGGCAAGAAAATAATGAGAGGGTCTGAGACGCGGGCTTTACAGCGACGAGCTCGAGGAAGGGACCACTGGTGAAGAACGAGTTCACATACACGTAAAAAGAGGACAGCAGCACACAGTGAACGTCAGGGCAAGAGATGGCAGATATTTTTAAAGGATTCGATTACCTGATTACACCATCTACTGTATATAAAATGCTACTACTACTAATAATATGACAATGAGTGCTAGTATTTAGTAGTAGTAGTAGTAATAGCATTTTATATATTAACCCAAGAGTTCCCAAACTTTTTTCGGCTGCAGACTCCCTTTACCAAAAACTTTTAAAACCATCGACCCCCTAGTCATTTACTTTACTTACTCAAATTAGTAAATTTGTACAGTACTCGATATTAAATATTTCACTAGATATCAAGCTTTTCACTTGTAATTAATGACTGAAAAAGATAAAAGGACTATGGAATATGACATTATCTTGTGCAACGTTTATTATCGAAACCTGCACTAACAAAAATTAAAGCAAAAAATTACGAGCAGAGTTTTTTACCATTTTTGACATTTATGAAGTAAATATGTAAATTCAAAATAAGTACAAATAGTCCAAGCTGTACTGTCTGCATTTCTTTTTTGGTTCAGTCATATTATTATTTGAAGACATAAAAACTTTTATTAACAAACAATTTGTGATAAAAAAAAAAACAATAAAGTACTATGTACTTACTTGAAACAGAAGATTTTTGTTCAAACTCGAATAAAAAAACCGTGTCCTCTGATTTTCTTTTTCGTAGTACTGCTCCTCAATTAATAATTATATTCAAAGTTCAAATCACAAAGAAGTACGTGTCACATCAAACGAACCAATTTATAGTGTTTTATGAAAACATGACCGTACAAGACTGATAGATTCTGCTAATATCGAATCTCCGTCGTCTCGTCCCACCGCGAGTATTGCGGACGTACAGCGGTTTTTCATGTCCGCACTTGCTTTGATGTTCGATAAGACAAAGCACAGACATGTTTGTGCTACGTGTATTTTCGTGCATTCTTACGTGTGACTCTTTTAATGACACATTTCACCTTTTCGTTCACAAGTTTGGTATGTAATGTGTTTTTACCATGAAAGTGTTTTTTGAACTATTTTACTTCTTAATTAGGTACCTATTGGAATCAGATATTTTGAAGTAACAAACAAATAGCAGTAGTAAGGGGGTCTATTTTTGCTGTTGTCAACCCCCAAATTTTTTTATTGAAACTATCGACCCCTAGAAAGTTCAAATCGACCCCAGGGGGTCCTGTATTAACCAGTTAACGTGCAGTGAATACACCTGCCTTATCGTTTTCATCCTCTTTCCCTGTAAGTTTACCATTCGTTTGCTCAGACGTTAATGCGCTTGCTGCGTTCTGAGTAGCTCTTCTTTTCTTCCCTTTCCACCCGCTTCTTCTCTTCTTCCGTCGGCATCTTTTCGCGTTAAAACCGATTAAGTCAGTATTTGTGTTGCAATTACTTAGTACGTTTTTCTTTCATTTTTCACTTATGCTGGCACTTAAGTCTTCAATCTGCCTGAAGAATGATTTAAGATATGAAGAGGTAGGGAAAGTGATGGCGAAGGTGGTAGGGATGAGAACGGCGCCCTTAGACATGCGCCACACGGCTGCCCTGCCGAGAGTTGATTCTACAATAAAATAAAATAAAAATCAAAAGAGTCATAAAAATCATCACCCCGAAAGCGGACAGTAGAGGTCACGTAGTATACGTGTAGCAAATGTCAGGTCAATAGTTCAAACGGTTTGTGAGCTGCAGGTGATTTAAAATCCTGGACAGACAAACAGACAGCCACGGTGGCGTATTATATATAAAGATATTATATGAATTACTACTGCTAATAATTATAATAAATAAAAACTACTAACACTACTACTGAACATTCCTGAGAATTTAAGTTAATGCAGTGTATACAAGGTCAAAATAAATGTAAATATGAACATGTGAATATATCATCATCATGACAGCAGAGAGCAATAAAGCATTAAATAAATCAGTAATGTTAGCTACCAATAAAACGAAGCAGCAATTGAAGTTATTTTGAATTATTCGCTGTCTTTGTTTTTACGTCATTGTTGCCTGCACACGCCTTTCCACAATTCAGCCAATAACTCAGCGGTAAGCAGAGAGCCTGTGTGTGCGTTTTGGTGAAATTTACAAATCTGTCCCCAACGCCACACCACACGGCACTTCATATGTCGACTAACATCAACGAGGTCTCGACGTCTATTTGGTGTTAAAAAATAATCCACAACCATGTTTCAGCTGTGTACTGTAACATTAGACAAAATCTGTTAACCACTCGATATCAAAACTAATAATAATCAACACACGATGAAATTGCTTCTCCACTGTTACTCATGTAAACCGCTAGCTTTAGTGTCGTGGTGACTGAAGTAACATTAGCTAGCCTGATGGAAGTCAGACGCGTTTGGATTTCTAAACGCACTCGCAGCTGCAGCAGGAGCTTCTCCTTCCTGCTTTTGTGTTTTTCTTTTCTGCGTTCCTGACTGCTGTTGACTTGAAGTCATCGCTCTACTGCTTAATGGGATGTGATGACAACAAGTGACGCCATTAGATGGGCTCCTCCAATCACAGGCCCCATGCACAGTACGTCACGTCAGGTTAGGAAAAGGGAGGCTTATAGGGGTGGGGGTTGATTTGTTTTTGATCCTATTTTTGTAAAAATTCATTTATTTGTATGAAATGTTGTGTGAAATTTAATAAAATCAATAAAATCAAAAAAAAAAAAGGAAAGGGAGGGGGCGGCATGGTGGCGCAGCGGGTAGCGCTGCTGCCTTGCAGTTAGGAGACCCAGGTTCACGTCCCAGGTCCTCCCTGCGTGGAGTTTGCATGTTCTCCCCGTGTCTGCGTGGGTTTCCTCCTACAGTCCAAAGACATGCAGGTTAGGTGGATTGGCGATCCTAAATTGTCCTTAGTGTGTGCCCTGCGGTGGGCTGGCACCCTGCCCGGAGTTTGTTCCTGCCTTGCACCCTGTGTTGGCTGCAGCAGACCCCTGTGTTAGGATATATCGGGATGGAAAGGGAGGCTCATGTGTATTTTAATATCTGCATAACGTAATTGAATCATTAGAGACATTTCATTTGGGACCTGATATATGGGACCGTATCAGGAAATGTGGACCGTGTGATCGCCCTACACAAACAGTGAAAAGGAAACAGATAGTGTTACGTAAGAAAATTATGTTACAAAAGGTGAAACTAAGCACTCTTTGCTACAAGCAAAAATGAATGTTTAGGAAAAATGCAACCATTATTCAAAACCCAAAATCTTATCTAATTATAAAAATACTTTCTTTGTGTCATCTTCCTACTTGCCAGGGGGGTTATGTCCTCTCTCCTGTCCCACCCCCAGATGACCTTCTGTTCAAGTCTGACAAATTCATTCTGTCTCTTTCAGATTTTTCACATATTTCTCCTGACTGCAAGATAAATTGGGTCAATAGAGAATTTTTTCTTTTAACGTTGCTACCAAAAAGCACGTCTAAACAATTATCTTCACTTGGGGGCAAAACTGAAGGTGGTGAGGACCCTGTCCTCCCTCGCTGCTTTAGTAATATGGAGAATGACTTCTGTTAACGTTTACATTATTTAAGAAGGTGTCGATACCCGCAAGACTTTCCATTTCTTGATGCGCATTTACACTCAGAGCTGCAGCCCAGTGTTAGATTGAATAAATCCTGCAATGTTTTTCTGATGTGAGGACCGAGATATCACGAGTATTTATGACAACCAGGCGGCATTTTGAATAAAAAGAATACATTTGAAAATTGCAGACAACTTTCTTAATGCTCCCATAGTTTAAAATCGCATAATGTTTTAAGGTAACATAAAAAAACAGTTATGCAAATAAATAATAGATTAAAATAAGACTGTGTATTCATATAATAACATCCATCCATTTTCTAACCCGCTGAATCCGAACACAGGGTCACGGGGGTCTGCCGGAGCCAATCCCAGCCAACACAGGGCACAAGGCAGGAACCAATCCTGGGCAGGGTGCCAACCCACCGCAGGGCACACACAAACACACCCACACACCAAGCACACACTAGGGCCAATTTAGAATCGCCAATCCACCTAACCTGCATGTCTTTGGATTGTGGGAGGAAACCCACGCAGACACGGGAGAACATGCAAACTCCACGCAGGGAGGACCCGGGAAGCGAACCCGGGTCTCCTAACTGCAAGGCAGCAGCGCTACCACTGCACCACCGTGCCGCCCTCATATAATAACAATGTTGACAAAAAAAAGAAACATTAAAAAAGGGATTTTATGAGCATCAGTAAATCCATTCATTTTGAGCGGAGGCTCCCTTCAATAAAGATCATGAAGGAGCTGCATGAGGCGTAAGGCAGGAATGAAATGTGGACAAGACGCCTGGTCAGCACCGGGCACACACACACTCATTCACATTTGGCTGACTTTTGAGATGCCAGATAAATTCGTACGTATGTATGTTTTTAGAATCAGGAGTAAACAAACAAACTAGGAGAAAGGCCTCACATTTGTGTCTGCCCCGGCCGTGCCTCTGGATGTCTGAAGCGGCAGTGCCAACCACTAACCAACACAGCTTCAGTTTTAAATATAATTCTCAGAATTCACCAAACATCCCTGATAGCTCCTGTTCATGCTGAGGTGTGTTACTACAAGACCTTCATTACCGATATCCTCAGTCCTACCATCACACGTGCAAACGTGATATTTGTTGATGTAGTGCGGCATGGCAGCTTTTCAAGTCACATACCCCCCCTTTCTGCCTGTGCAGGATCAAGTTCCTCGATAATGAGACCATTCTGCACTCGATCTCCCCACAGAGCTCCAACAGGTGTTGCATGATGGCGTCCCCCAGCACCACACAGAATTCAGCCAGGTAGCTTCTCAATGCCTGGCTCGTAATTCAAGTCAAGCCAAGTTTATTGTCATGTTTACAGAGTAGAATGAAATTCTTCCCTTCAGGTCTCCTCAGAACAGTTGTCAAAAATACAGTACTAAATAAATAAATCAAATTAAAGAGGTATGGATCTGGTAGTGGAGTACGGCTTATCTAACATAAAGGAAGCTTCCAAGGCCGACACACCGACCATTGGGGTCAGCGGTGGAAGTGACAACTCGTAGGAAGCCATCAGCTGTGTCTGCCATGGTGGTGTTTGGGGAGTGCAGTCTCTAGTCGTCTTGGATCACTTTCGTTACCTCCTTTTCCCCCAGCCTGGTATTACTAATTTTATTCCGTGTCTAGAATGGAACTGGGCGTCCACTTCTCATTATTCTAAAAGTGCTCCTCTTCACAATGGAAGACATGGATTCCTGCTTTAGGGGTCACACCTGCCACTCACGTCTTACAGTTTAAGAAAGCGTGGATTCCTTATTTTACTCGTCACTCCTTTTTTTCATCTTGTACCGTTTCATTTACCGTTTACATATATTTTTTGATATCCTTTGTTAATACCAGACGGGAAACTGTCTTTCTGCATGGCCGTTAGTGGACAGGGCATAGAGTCAGCACCCCGGAGCAGTTTTTAATTTTGCTTAAGGGCCCAGAGGAGTAGGATCCTTTTTGGCCATAACAGGATTTGAACCATTAACCTTTCAGATATCCTTGGCCATTTTATCTGTAGATTTGCCGAATCACTGAGACAGCACTTATGTTTGGGGTTTCTTCATTGGTGCCACCATTTTGTGTCTTGTGGCACAGACTACAGGATTGTAGAATGTCATTTAAGGTGTTAATTTGGTTATACTTAAGAGAGTACTGTGTTTGTATTACAGTTATGTAATTACTTCTTTTTCTGTCTTTAATATTGATACTACCATTCATAATGTATACCTGTTCATGCACAAGTCCAGAAATGTAACTGACTTGCCTCCCATCCACAGTTGGTTCCTGCCTTATTCCCATTGTTGCTAGGATTGTCTCCAACTCTCCTGCAAAACTGAATTAGACAGACAGCTTCAGAAAACAAAATGGAGTGGAGGAACATCATACATAGAAAGATTTGCATAGTTCTGTATAATTTTCAACATAAAATGTGTGTAGTTTTGCATAATTTTCAACATAATCAAATTTTACAACAACAAGACAGACATACATAGGGTGGTCCAGATCTAACTATGGAATTTTCATTACGTTATAACTTATTAAGTTTATTACATAGAAAAATAACCCGGAAAATCCCGGACCATCGAGAAGCGTGCAAACCGACGACATGAAGAATCATCTTCGCGCCGAACTGGAATCGTCCCCACATAAATCAAAGTCATCCAGCCGATCTGGATCTGCATTATTGGATCTGGACCAGCCTGTATGTTCAAAATGCATCTTTAATTTGTCATTGCTTACCCAATTATTACACTGAATAAAGTTCTGAGTACCCCAGGCAGCGAAACATTACCTACCAGTACTACAACTTTAACACAAATATAAAGCACAGTCACAAGAGAATGCTGAACCTGAGAACAAAGACAGAAAGATCAGCTAAACTCAAAAGGATTAACTGTAATGACAAGCCGGCAAACAAGGGATTCCCCCGGGCCCAGAAATGGGAATCACTTTTGTGTACACACCGAAGAGTGACGAGGCTACTCTTGGCCACGCCTCCTGCGCGGTGGGGCGATCACGTGGCCCACGGGGGTGGGCGTGCCGAATGAAGAAAGGAAGCCCCGCTAGTAGTGTGTCAGGGACTGACAGGGAAAGCGGAGCGCGAGGAGAGAGTGGGTGAGTCAAGTGTATTTAAAGATGCACGATCCAATTTCGCGTTATGTCGCAGATCCGGGGGGCCCACCTCGTAGCACGGTGCCGTCTCTTTCTTGTGGCGTGTTGTCCAGGCGAAGCTTCACTTTTGTTGAATAAAGTTGGGCATGAGCTTTCTTTGAAATCTGAGGGAGTTTGCAACGAGCTATTTGTGGTTTAAGTACAGCATTGTTATCGGACGGAAGCAGGAGACAAATTTGGAGAAAGTGGTCCACGTTAGACAAGCACTGCTCTGACATCGCGTTGCGTAAGCATCTAATAATACGAGCGGAACCCATGTGCTTTGTTGAAACAGACGAGCAAAGGAGGGCGTGAAGAAGTAGTCCCTTTCTCTCTTAAGTGAAAAGGAGGTGAGTGTTAATGGCTATGTCAGATATATTATTATTTTCGTATCTCTTCTCGCGTTGTTTTTTTCTGGAGTGTCACTCATTGCAACGTTGGAGGCTGCAACGGAGCCGTATACGTTTGTCTTTTTTGAGGGTAAACCGGTGTTCCTCTTTGACACGCCTTTCTCACTCCCTTGTTAACGTTACAAATAATGAACAGCTGTGTCATTGCACTGGGGAAAAGAAAGATGACAACCAGCTCCTTGTAAATCACTCTGCTTTATCGGTCTGGATGTGGTTAAGCCGCCCCGCTCCGTACGTGTGATCGTGGCGTTTCCGTGCGGTTCGGTCTCCTAAAGCACGCGTGCGCACTGCAGCTGAATTCCACCTGAGCTGTCACCGGTTTCCAGCTGCTAGACTGCTGTCCAGCCGGAGCCGCCCAGAACGGGAACGCCCCGAGTGCTTGCTGCGCACCTGCCATTTGTTTTCGGCGATTTGACTTTGACGTTTCAAGAGGAGGGCTGAGGTAAGACTCGCGCTGTGATTCGGGGGACCGAAGCTTCTGCAGGCGTTTCCGGCGTGATCATTTAATCACGAAAAGAGGCGTGGCTTTGTGGAAATCCTCAAAGTTTTATATGAACGGGTGTGGGAGTATGTTCTGTTATTTTTTTTTGTTCGTTTGTAGGTAGAAAACGAACAGCATCGACAAAAAAATTGCATCATTCTGGCTTTATCGTCCTGTACAAAGTTAAAAAAATACCCCGAAAAGCTTAGAGTCGTTATGCAAATATTTCGGTTTTGTCTGAAAATGGGCGTTTGCGGTGAAAATAGGATGGAAATATATGCTAATAGCCTTTTTTTTTGCTTCCATTAAAAAAGTTGGCATACGACTTACCCTCCCCAAAAACAGCACAGCTGAGCAGTTGTCTTTTCTTCTTGGTAAGAATTTACAACGCACGTTTGGCCACTGAGGCGCGTGGAGGTGGAGGCAGTTTGTCCGCTCCCATTCTCCGTGGTGCCTTTGCTCTTCACGCCAAGCTCTTTTCACTCAGGAGTAGATAGATGGAACCTTATTTTTGCTTTTTACAGAAGCTCCAGAAATGAATAAACATTCTGCTGGGTCAAACAACAAATACTTCGGAACCACTGAAAACAAAGTAGACCTGAGACTTGGCAGCTACAGTCGTGGTGAGGCATTATGAAGCTGTATTGCCTTTGTCTTAAAGGAACCCCAATTGTGTTTGTTGGCATGATGCATGTGCAGCTTGGTTCATAATGACCATCAGTTTTGTTTCCATTTGCTCTTCTGCCACGATCTCCAGGGTGATGAGACAGACTCCCATAACTGAGCAAGCCTTTTAATTAGCTTGTTGATTTGGTGGGTCACACATTAAGGTGATGTTACTGTCCCAGCAGCCTACAGTGTAAAATATCACACTGGCCATCACAGAACTGTAGAATATGTAAAGGATACCAGTACCTACATTAAAGGATCACAATCTCCATTCAGTGTACTGTAGGCTTTGAACTTCAAACCTAGAGACTGTCGGTTCAAATACTGACATTATGTGACCATAAGCAAGGCACTGCATCTGCCAGTGCTTTTTGATTTAATCTGCTTTGTTAATCCCTGAGGGGTAGTTGTCTTTTTGCAATGATTGGGGGGGTTTGTGTCAGAGAACATGGTCAGCCATTGTACAAATGCTCTTGGAGCGATTTTTCAGATTCAGTAGTATCCCTTTTGGTAATAATGGGATTTGAACCAGCAGCCTTCCAGGTACCGGTGCAGATCCTTAGCCACAGAGCCACAATTTCACCCTAACTGGCAAAATCAACAGAATTGTAACCAATTGTATCACAAATGTTGTAAATTATGTTGGATAAATGTATTAACCAAATTTGTAAAAAACTAAATAAATAAGCCTGCTCTGCCCTTTCTTGTACTGTAATATACCTCCTCTTTATTATGAGACCAGTCCATGCTGTCATTGGTGTGGATTTGTGAAATTCCCCTTGGGATTAATAAAGTATCTATCTATCTATCTATCTATCTATCTATCTATCTATCTATCTATCTATCTATCATATAGTGCCTTCTATCTATCTATCTATCTATCTATCTATCTATCTATACTCCTGTAGCAATGCGCCACCTCAACTTTAACATCCACTCCATGAACTGTGACCAGGCATAGAAGCTCTTCAGTACAGCTAAAGTCAATAGCCAGTTCCTTGGTTTTGCTGATGTTAAGTTGCACACAGTTAGTTATTTCTGTTCCAAGAAACATAGTTTCCAATACTTTTTCTCATCACCCTTATTAATACACCCCATAAGTATAAAATCACCTGAGATTCTCTGCAAGTGCCATGACCTGGTGTTATATTTATAATCCGAGGGTGTACAGGGTGAAGTGGAAAAGGGACAGCACTGTTCCTGCCCGTGCACCAAGGTTGGTCATGTCCACATCAGAGACACAGTCGTTGAGCCTCCCAGACTGCCGTCCTCTGCCAGACAGGTAGTCCTTTCACCAGGATAGCACAGGCTCATCTCTGAGCTTACTCCTTAACAGGGAGTTCACAACGGTGTTGAAAGCATGAAAGATTCACTGACTCGGCTTATGGGAATGCCAGGCGTCTCTGCTTGTGTGAGATATAATAACACACATATGTTGATGATGAAAACAACAGCGTTTTCTGAAAGGAGTAATTTCTTTTTATAGTGTGGGCTCTTTCACCGCGGTTTTCAGTTTGTTTTGGCCCACTGACCAGCAATATAGTTGGTGGAGTAGGGAATTACTACTTGGCAAGTTCACGGAGGTTTGTGAGGTGCACTTTCACCCAACAAGATCCTGGTGACAACACCTGATCAGGTGACTTTTGAAAAGGCACTGTTATCCTCTTCTCTGTCTCCCTGTTATTTGCACCCTTTCATGTCTCTGAACGCCTGTCTTGCTGCTCCATTCATTGTTAATATAAGGCATTGTATGATCCTCTACCCCTAACGTCTCAGTGGTTGGACTGGGTAGACTTTTATCTCGGAGAGCATTTATTTATGGTAGGAAAGTACAAAACATATAAGGCACTGTTACAAGAAAGTAACCCAAGACTCCACAAATGACAATTTATAATTCAGTTCAGTGACTGAAGTCTGCATTAAATTTTACTGCTAATATTAACAATGGCTGTTAAGATGGTTTATATCCGTAATATTCTGGTTGCCAAACCAATATATATATATATATATATATATAAAAAAGGTAACAGCAGATTTAATAACTTAGAAAAAATTGCCACTGTGGTTTTCTCCATTTTAAAACAATTGAGTTTCCCCAGGAAATATTCGAACTGTGTCTACTCCTTGCAGATTTTTGCTGTGTTAAGATCAAACTTTAGCCTATTATCAATGATTATCTCACTCTCTAGGCATTTGTATTACTCCACCATGTTCACGGTCTCCCCTTTAATTAATGTTGAGACCGTGGAAAGCAGGGAGTACCGAAAATCTGCAAGCATATCCTGTGTCTTAGAGATATTTAGCTATAAAAACCCACCATTGAACAAACTCCTCAACAGCATGTCTCATTTGTCTCGGGATCTCGCGTTATCCTCTCCTCTTTGCTGAGATGCCATTTTCATACTTCCAATCACCAACTTTCTCAGTTTTACTTTTGTTTATGGGTTATCTCTTACTGCCCACATAATGTCTCGGGGACAATCCTGTGCATGTATTGTCTTTGTCCTCAAGGGGTGTGCAGTATTGGCAAAATATCTCTCTGTTTTCTGGAAGTTTGACAATAATGATATTTTGCTTCCTTTTAAAACATGTTTGTCAAAGTCTTATTGATCTAGCTTGGTCTTGTTAATAGGATATTAATTGTGGATGGCTTACTAATGATATTTATGGACAGAACAGTTAAAGAAAACATGTCTTATTTATTTAGTTAAAACTGAAGTAAAATAATACAAAAACATTACAGTAACCAGTCCCAGTATCCGTGAGATCAAACAGTGCAAGTACGAGTAAAACATTTCAAAGTGGCGTACAGGATTTACGCAAAATGCCAATGAAACTATTCTAAACAGACACTTACCCATAATGTGAACAAGATATGAATCCAAAGGGAATAAAATAGTAATCATAACAGTCTGGATAAACATAAACTGCTCTGCTATAAGGTGAATTGTGCAGCATACAAGCAAGAACAGAAATCTAACATACTGTACTATAGTGTAAAAGTACAAAGTTCTGTCAAATACTGCGCAAGAAAACAAAACTATTGTATTTGTAAACGAGTTCTGTCATATATTACACAAAGATATAAAAAACCCAAACCTGTACAATTTTTAAACAACTTACCTACTTCAAGTTCTGTCTAATATTACACAAAGACATCAGAAAAAATTAGAACAATTTAAAAATGCTATTAAGGAAACTTCAAGTTGTGTGACAGTAACACCAGTCTGTCCGCAGCATCAGGCCTCAGAGCAGCACAGGTACATTTTACAACATGTCCTCCGCTTCTCAAAGCCCTCTCAGAAGCGCTGCTTGAGGGTGGGATGCACTGGTATTTTTTTGCAAGTTCCCCCAATTTGGGGCAATGTGCTGCTTGTGCTTTCCACCCCTTAAGTGGATTGACATCACTGGCCACCTCCGGTATCATCAAGTAGCTCTTGATCTCTTTTTCAGTGGCAGTATGCAGAGACTCGCCTTCTCAGAATTCCTGTGTATTTTTATTATTATTATTATTTTTAATAGCTGCCAAAATACTTTTTTTTTTTTTTACCTTTTTCAACCAAGCGTAGTCCTTTCAGATGTATAGAAAGGTTGGGATTTATGGTCAGGCAAAGCATCTCTGTTCCGCTTCATTATCGGTTTAACATTGTTATTATAAATGAGTTTGGGATCTGTGTGAGTGTTTTAAATAATGAAAGAAAAAAAATGCATTGGATTCGAGGCCCTTCAACTAAGGCGGCCTACAAAATAAAATGTGCCCGATATACTTCTTGTGGGAATAAAAATAATATGTTTTTTGCGTAATTCGTTCCAACAGTTTTTATTTCTTTGCCCGACACCTACGGGGCTCTGTAATCGTTGACCGTGCCTGCCTATGCACTTGTTTTGCACACTCGCAGCAGTCTGTCCTGTTAGGTTACACAAGACAGTGAATGCGTGGACATTCAGGTTGTTTTTGATTGTTTTTTGCAAAGTGGATGCCATACTTTATTTTCAGCTCGCACATCGTTAAAGCAACCATTAAGATATTTTCGTGGACGATACATCTTGCACACTCCCTCTCTCTTCAGTTTCATCAGTTTTTATCTCCACCTGCATTTCATATTCTTATAGTACATATAAAAAGTACTCACCCCCTTGGAAGTGTTCACATTTTATTGTTCTACAGTACAATATTGATATAAAAGTGGATTTAGTTTTGGTTTTTTGTCATTGATCAGCAGGAAAAGACACATTGATGTCAAAGTGAAAAATGATCTCTACAACGGATTGCAAATATAATACAACACAAAATAAAGTAATTGACTAAGTGTTTCCCCAGTCAGTATTTAGTAGATGCACCTTTACGAGCTGCCAGCCTTGAGTCTGTGTGCACAGATCTCTTATCAGTTTTGCACATCTGGACAGTGTGATGTTTCTTCATTCTTCTTAGAAGAACTTTTCAGCCTCTGTCAGGTTGCATGGAGGTTGTGAATTCGTAGCCTTTTGTCAAGTCCAGTTACAAATTCTCCATTGGACTGAAATCTCGACTCTGGCTCGGCCACTCCAATATTGTTACTTTTAATCATTCCTGTGTATGTTTGGCTTAATGATTGGCATCATTGTCTTGTTGCAAATAAATGATCTCCCAAGCTTGGGTGTCTTGCAGACTACATCTGGTTTTCTTCCAGAATTTTTCCATATTTTGATGCATTCGTGTTAACCTTAGAAACAATCCAGGACCTGCTGGAACAGTTGAAACTGGTAAAGCACCTGGGATGCAGTTTCCTGCACAGTCTCTCCAGTCTTAGCCCCTGCAAGTTGCAACTCATTCAGAGTTCTCATAGGTGTTTTGGTGACCTCTTCACTCGTCGTCGTCTTCTTCTTGTATGATCAGTCAGTATTTGTGGACAGCCTATTCAAGGAATATTTAACCGCTCTGCCATACTCTTTCCATTTCTTAATGGCTGATTCAACTGGACTCCAAGAGATATTTAGTGTCTTGGGTATTTTCTTGTATCCATTCCCTGACTTGTCCTGTTCAATGACCTTTTCGAGGAGTTATTTGGCATATTTCATTATTTTTATTGTGTATGTTAGCCAATCATACTGATTCACCCACAAGTTGGACCTTCCAGATAAGGTGTATTTATACTACAGGCAATTGAATCCCTTTGACTACAGACAGCTGAACTCCACCGAACTGATTATGTGCCTTCTAAAACCAGTTGGCTATAGCAGGGATAATTTACTGTAAGTGTGTCCTGTTAAAGGGGGTGAATACGCGTATGATCAGCCATTTTGTGTTTTATATTTGTAACTAATCCAAACCATTTTACAGGATTTGTTTTCACTTTGACTTTTTAAAGACTTTCTGTTGTTCAGCATGGAAAAAAAGCCAAATTTAAATCCACTGTAATTTAATATTGTACAGTATAATGATATAATTTAAAAACTTCCTATGTTATGAATACTTTTTAAAGGCACTGTTTATACCTACAGTATACCTGGTTTTGTGACCTGTGGTCACCAGTGTAAATTCTTCTGTTTGGGTACAGAAGCTTCTAAACATCTCCATGCTGCTTGACAGTAGACACCAGACCTATTAAAATGATCAAATAGCTTTCATTCTTTTTATAATTTTAATTCTTTAGGAGTTACCTGTATCACTCATCAATGGATTATCTAGCATTTCTATTTATTGATGGGATTCTTCTGCTTCCAAACGTAAACATTTTATGAACAAAAGCTTTTGATGCAGTCTCTCCACTTGTCAGGTATAGTGGTGTGTGTGGTCAGTTGGGACAGTTGCAGTTCCTGGTGGTATGGCACAAGACATGGGGTGTGGGAGAGGGGCACCATTTGGGTTTATTTTACAAACTGATTGTTTCTTGTTCTGGCATGTTGATCTGCTATATAATAAAACACTAAGGTGTGTGGGTGTGTATTGTCCCTCGATAAAAATTGATCATAAAAATGCCTTGATGTGAAACTTGGGCCATGTCAGTTTTCTGTGTATTTTGTAATGGCTCAAATGTCACAAGAAGCACAGGAGAGGACCTTTAACATACTGCAGGGAATCATGTGCCAGAGATTAAGTTGCTGCATTTTGTCCTGACTTTGGTCAAGGTGTTAGCAGATGGGTAGGGCAGATGACCATCCAAGGTGTGGTAACTCCAGAGTACATCAGATGAGGCCATCTAGATAACTGTTTTAGATCTGCCACCCATACTGCTGTTGAAACTTCTGGCAGACGCATTGTCTACCTCAGTGATGGGACAGTGAGGGACAGACTCCATGCTGCTATCTTTGGAGCAATGTGGCCCTCTGCTCCCACCACTGGGTTTGGAATGCCTTTTCTCCTATTATTAACCCCATAGACAACCTTTACAGTTGTACTAAACTGCAAAATTTGTTGCAGTAAATAGACCACAGCTTCATCGGGACCTTCTATAGACCCAAAATTGCATATTCATTGGCTGTCTGGACTACTTCAAGCAGTGGTGGCTGCAAGTGACAGTTGCTTAATATACTGAAGGACCCAAGTACAACTATTATTAGTGTTGAATCTTATTGTTTTGTTTTTTTTTTGTTCTGGATTTCCTCCGGGTACTCCGGTTTCCTCCCACTGTTCAAAGACATGCAGGTTAGGTGAATTGGTGACACTAAATATGCCTTGTGATGGACAGGCGCCCTGTCCAGTGTTGTGCTCTCTGAGAGAGGCTCCAGCACCCCCATGACCCTGGTGTGGATTAAGCAAGTTAGAAAGTGACGTGACATGTCTAATGTCTCCTGGGTGATACAGATGTTATCGTTGTTTGCTTATACAGTAGCTCTAGGAGTGTTGAGGCCCCCTCACTCTATGGGTGGTATTTACATCTCCTCCTAATATCTGAGTGGGTTCTTCAATAGCTGTCTGTATCCTCCAAGTGTGTTAAGTGTGTTTCCTCTAAAATAGCCCAGCAAGACTGAGTGAGTACTGGATTTCCTCCGGGTACTCCGGTTTCCTCCCACACTCCAAAGACATGCAGGATAGGTGCATTGGCGATCCTAAATTGTCTTTAGTGTGTGCTTGGCGTGTGTGTGTGCGCGCCCTGCCCGGGGTTTGTTTCCTACTTTGTGCCCTGTGTTGGCTAGGATTGGCTCCAGCAGACCCCCGTGACTCTGAAGTTAGGATGTAGCGGGTTGGATAATGGATGGATGGAAGTTGCACCATATTCTTCTTCCTTTGTTCTGTTTTGTTTATTGTTATTTTAGTAGTGAAGGTTGAACCAACAATTAATGCTTCCTTTGTTTGCTCCAAATGAAAAGGTAATATTTAAATGGAAATATATGGAGTGAATCCTATACATGGCAAATGAGCAAAATACATAGGTCACTGTCGAAGGGTCCCTACTTTGCCAGTACGTACAGTGTTTTCAGGTCATGGTAAGCCACCTTGTAATTACAGCCACATATCCATTTTATTTGTTGTGCAACTCTTTAAATACATTTTTAAAATGATGTAATGGTCATTACAATCCCACAAAATCAGTGAAAATGATAATAAAAAACAAGATCCAAAAGAAAATGTCAGAAAAAGAGGTGTCAATATGCATAGAAAGGGAAGATCCTGCTATACTGGAAATTACCAAAACCATTCAATAGTATTAAGATCATTGGCTGCTGTTTTTTGGGATTAAAGGTAATTATTTGATGAGATGTCTCCGAAGCAAGTCATTTCTTAAAACATGAAGCGGCAAGGACACAAGAAGTATTGAGAATAAAAATTTACTCCAGAAAGAAAATACATAGGCACTGTTGTGAAGATATTTGTTTGAATTTGCCATTGCTTTAGTCCTTTATTCACTTTTGATAAGTTTCATAATTAAAAACTGGCAGAAATTAGCAGTCCTGTTGTAATTGGCGCTGGATGGTTTAGATAAACTACCAACCATCAAGTTAATTACATTTTCTGTTTAAATTGAATTGGGAGGATTATCTGATATCCTTGGAGACAGTAGATATTTTGACGTGTGTGGACAAAAATAAAAAAAATCAGAAGATGTCATATTTAGTGTAAACAAATGAAGCCTATGGAGAGAAAATGATGGGAGAGGAAATGGAAAACTTTCTAATTTGAAATGTATTTGCCACATTCATGATTTCCTCGATTTTTGTTTATTTGTAAACACATAATTGTTTCTGATCTCCTCCAACAAAACAAATTATACAAAAGGCAACCCGAGTAAACACAATACACTGTTTTTAAATGATCATTTGATATATTGAAAGAACAAGGTACACCAACATTTATATCACCCATGTGAAGAAGTATTTGCCCCTCCAAACTTAATAGATAAATGGATACTTTATTAATCCCAAGGGGAAATTCACATACTCCAGCAGCAGCATACTGATCAAAACAATATTAATTAAATAAAAATACAGTGCAAGTTAAAAAATGCAAGGTGGAGAGTGCGAGGCAGGTATAACAGTCAATATCATTGTATAATGTTAACGTTTACAACCCCGGGTGGAATTGAAGAGTCGCATAGTGTGGCAGAGGAACGATCTCCTCAGTCTGTCAGTGAAGCAGGACAGTGACAGCAGTCTGTCTGTTGCTGAAGCTGCTCCTCTGTCTGGAGATGATCCTGTTCAGTGGATGCAGTGGATTCTCTATGATTGACAAGAGCCTGCTCAGTGCCCGTTGCTCTGCCACGGATGTCAAACTGTCCAGCTCTGTGCCTACAATAGAGCCTGCCTTCTTCACCAATTTGTCCAGGCGTGAGGCATCCTTCTTCTTTATGCTGCCTCCCCAGCACACCACTGCATAGAAGAGGGCGCTCACCACAACCGTCTGATAGAACATCTACAATATCTTATTGCATATGTTGAAGGATGTCAGCCTTCTAAAGAAGTATAGTCGGCTCTGTCCTCTCTTGCAGAGAGCATCAGTATTGGCAGTCCAGTGCAATTTATCATCCAGCTGCACTCTCAGGTGTTTATAGGTCTGCACCCTCTGCACACAGTCACCTCTGATGATCACGGGTTCCATGAGGGGCCTGGTCCCCCTAAAATCCACCACCAGCTGCTTGGTTTTGCTGGTGTTCAGTTGTAGGTGGTTTGAGTCGCACCATTTAACAAAGTCCTTGATTAGGTTCTCCTGATGCAGCTCATGATAGCAGTGTCGACAGCGAACTTTTGCACGTGGCAGGAGTCCGAGTTGTATTGGAAGTCCGATGTATATAGGTGTGTGGGGGGGGGAAACTCTCTCCTATTCTGGTATCAGCAGAAGGATGGGTGGAGGATGCAGTACTCTGAGGTGAGAGTGGGTTTTGGTGGTCAAATCTGTTAAAGAAGTTGTTCATCTGGTTTGCTCTCTCCACGTCTCTCGATGGTGGCACCCCGCTTCGAGCTGCAGCCAGTGATGATCTTCATCCCATCCCACACTTACTTCATGCTGTTATTCTGCAACTTCTGCTCCAGCTTTCTCCTGCACTGCTCTTTCGCCGCCCTGAGCTGGACACAAAGTTCCTTCTGCACGCACTTGAGCTCATACTGATCACCGTCTTTAAAAGTCCTTTTCTTCTGGTTCAAAAGGCCTTTGATGTCACTTGTAATCCATGGCTTGTTGTTAGCATAGCAGCGTCTGTTCTTACTGGAACTGCAATGTCCATACAAAAGTTGATGTAGTCAGTAGTGCAGTCAACAACCTCCTAAATGTTCTCACTATATGATCCCTGCAGGATATCCCAGTCCGTAGTTCCAAAGCAGTCTCTCAGAGCCTGCTCTGCCTCAGGGGACCACTTTCTGAATGAGCATGTGGTTGTAGGTAGCTCCCTCACTCTTGGTTTGTAGTGAGGCTGAAGCAGAACCAGGTTATGATCTGCTTTCGCAAGCGCAGGCAGCGGGGTGGCGCTGTATGTGTCTTTAACGTTTGCATACAGTAGGTCAATAGTCCTATTTCCCCGGGTGTTACAATCCACATACTGGGAGAAGGCAGGTAATGTTTTGTCCAGTGTGACATGGTTAAAGTCTCCAGAGATTAGCGCAAGCACCTTGGGGTGCTGTGTTTGTAGTTTAGCAACAGCAGCATGGATGATGTCACTCGCTATCTCCATGTCCGCCCGAGGAGGGATGTAAACGATAACAACAATGACCTGTCCAAACTCTCAGGGCAAGTAATAGGGACGCAGACTTGCAGCCAACAGTTCGATGTCCCTGCAGCAAGTGGAGATTTTAACGTTTACATGTCCAGAGTTGCACCACCTTGTATTTACATAGAGAGCGAGTCCTCCTCCTTGGTTGTACCAGCTTTCACAGCAACAAGTGAAATGAAATTAGTAGGGGATCAGTCTTTGATATTGCTATTGAGAAATTTTGGCCAACCTTTCTCTACAGACTTGTTTTAAATCAGCCACATTGGAAGGTTTTCAACTTTGAGGTGCTCATTTAAGGCCTTGCCACAATATCTCAATGGTGTTCAAGTCAGGACTTTGACTAGGCATTTCCAGAACCTTAATTTTGCCATTTAGAGGTAGACATACTCATGTGCTTTAGATTATTGTTCTGTTGTATAATCCAATTAATCTTGAGCTTTTGATCATGGACTGATGACTGGACAACCTCCTTCAGTACTATCTGGTAGAGGGCTGAGTTCATGGTCCCTATGGCAAGTCACCCAGGTCCTAAAGCAGCAAAGCATCCCCACACCATTACACTACCACTACCACTACCATGTTTGACTTTGGGCATGATGATCTTATTCTGAAATGCTGAGTTAGCTTTACACCAGATGTAAAAGTTTCACTTTTGACTCATCGGTCTACAGAATATTATCCCAAACATTTTGGGGATAATAAAGGTGTTTTTTGTCCATTGTTAGGTGTGCTTTCATGTTAAATAAAACATTGATTTTTCACCTTGCAACTCTCCCATAGATGTTGCTTTTGCCCTGCGTCTTTCAAATGGTGGAATCATTAACTTGGGGGGAGAAATGAGTCTTGTGGCAAACAAGATGACATGTGAAGAATGAAAAAAATGAAATGTAGAAGTGTGCAGTGCTGTGGGGTGTTCGTTGGTTAGTATCTGGTCAGTCTGGGGGTACATTCTAAACCCTTTGAACAATTTTGGAAATGTCTTGTTCTTTTTCCATTAAAGCAAGGTTAAGCGGTGCTTAAAGAAAAAACCTAGTTGACTGAGTAGCCTCCTTAGAGTTAGAGTCGAAAACCATGCTAATAGAGTTAGTCCCTAGTTTCATTTGGGCAACTGTACAGATGTGTCTTGCGTAAGCATTACAACCCAGAATCATTTGGAATTTGGTTCTGTATACAGGGAAGGGGACAATGTTTGATCCAAAATATAATCATAGATAGATAGATCATGATGGTGTTGTTACATCATTGATGCTGACTTTGATAGATTCTTTGCTGTATCAAAGTTACTGTGTAACTGTGGACAATTTTTATACTTTGGCAGAGCTATCTGACATCTTGCTGCAAAGAGAGACTGACGCATATGAAACAGTGCATGCTAACCGTCATGGTATGCCTGAAGATTTTGTCAGAGCTAAATTACAGCGAGGTGCACTAGTAACTTGTCAAAAGGGTAAAGTACTTGCGCTGAAAATGAAAGACAAGAAATATGTTTGTCATCTTAGCACTGTATATAATTCAGCTATAGTCACTGTACAGGCAAAAGGCAACAAGCAGGTTGGAAGCCTTATGCTATGGTTGACTATATTAGCACAATATGTGGCATAAATCGTGTAATTCAAGAATTGACTTTCTATTCCATTATGTGGAGGCAACAAAAGAAATAATATAAAAGGATATTTCGTCAACTGGTGGAACAGTACATTTGGAATGCATTTGTGTTATACAAACAAAAATCTGGCAAAACTGTATCTCCTACAAACTTTAAATGCCAGCTTGGAGAACAAATCATTGCTGCACTTCCCTCATCCACACTACCACTAAAGAGATGCGGTCAACCCAGCATGTTGCGGATCAATCCAGAGCATCTTATCGGTAGACATTTTATTGATTAATAGGGGGCTTTGTCCCAAGGGTGTGCTACGCGCCAGCCACTTCGTGTCTCTGCTGCTCGCATTGTGAAGGGGTTGGCCGAACACATGCTAAGGAGATGTGGTCGGATCAGCTGCTGGCTTGCTGCTGCCGAGCTGTGTTTTCTGCTTGTCACTCTGCGCGTCGATCATTTAAAAGCCTGTACAGCCGCTGTCCTTTTCTGTCGCTGCCTTGTCTCGCGGGACATCGAAGTGTCTTCCGAGAAGATCATGTCTCCTCTCCCATGATATGATTTCCCAAGATTTTTTTTTTTATAATGGAGAGATATGCCTCCAACAGGAAAAAAAAAAAAAAAACAGAATCCAACTCGTACCTGTGCAGTGCACTGTTGAAAAATTGATAAACCTGGAAACTAAATCCGAAAAGAAACTGATGTTACAGTGTTCCATGATGGCATTAAATGATACATTAACATTATTAATAATTTAATATTTGAAATTTCTGTATAATGATAATTGTCGGGCATGCAGTTTCAATAAACTCTTCTGCTGAGTTATTGTATGTAATTATTTTTATACAGATTCTATAGGAAGTATATGGTATGTTATTGTCAATCTCACCACTGATGATGGACAATGTCTTTTTTTTAATTATGAATTGAGATCCTTCTTTTTAACATTTGTGATTCTCATTTTAGCTGCCCCTGCCAAAACATTCTAATCTGAGTAAAGCTTCCAACAGGAGCATGTCCTTTTTGGCTGCTGTGTTGGTATGCACTGCCGTAAACTGCAAAATACTGTGTAACTTAAAGGAGGATCTGATATTATTGGGTTTCTTTTATTACTAAATCTATATCACAATTGTCAATATTTTGATAAAATTAGACATTAATTATCTTCAATTGATCAGATTCTCTTGGTCATTGATGTTGCAAAGCAAAGACTGCACAAAACGGCAAGTAAAGTCCCTTGTTTGGGTGGTTAAAAAATCCTTAATTCATGAAAACACACGTCAAAAACTTTTGTTTTTGTATTACTTGTCTTCATCATATTATTATTAGCAATTAGTCTACAAGAATATGTAAATAATGAAGGGTGGCATTTTGAGCATTCACGAAATTTTACACTGCATACAAGTGCACAGTGCCATTGTGACATTCTTTTGAGTTAATAAAGTTAATAAAGCAGTTGAGTTAATAAAGCTATTGTAATAATCATAACCTACATGTCTCTTTCCTTACAAATAACGTTTTCCATACCAACTTTGTCTGTGCTGATTACATTGTTTTCGGTCTAGTGCAATCGTGCTGCCTGATGGGTATTCTTTATATTGGCGCTGTTTTTTGAATTGCATTTCCAGCCCCCAAATAATCCCTCTTCCTGATATGAAATCTAGACCATACTAGACAATATTTTATGTTGGACCTACGGCAAAGAAATATTGTGAAAATTAGATTAAAATTCAAAACAAACCAAAAACTTGATTCCTTAAGACATTCTCTTGGTTTTTTTAGTATTAAAATAATTTTAACTACTTCACATAAAGCATGTACTGTACTATGTAACTATTAACATTATCAGCAATTTTTAATTATGATAATTATTTTGGACAAAGTGAATGAATGTAAAATGTTTGAAATTATCTATGCATTGTCACACAAGTGTGAATAGGAGGCGGCTGAAGGGCTTGGAGAGTAATGGTAACACATCCGCTCAGGGGGTGGCGGGGTGCACTAATGCTCTTTCTAAGTTCCCTGCAGACCTTTCCTGGGAAATCCCACCAGGAACCACTGCCTCGACTCTAGACACTCCACTTCCGGCCCTGGGCCCGAGGACGACACCACTTCTCCCAGACCTCCTATGAAAGCTCACTCTCTTCCCCTGGAGGGGCGTTCTGTTTTGGACTCTGTCTTGTAAACATTACTCGCTACCAAACCTTTTAAATTTGCAGCCAGGAACATATTATACGGGTGGCTGCCCCAAAACTTTGCAATGTCTCGGGTCTCTTCTTGTCACAACATCTAATGTGAATATACAGGGCCCTCCAAAATGTTTGGCACAAAGACACATTTCTTTACTTGATTTACCTCTCTGCTCCACAGTTTAAAATTACAAATCAGATGTTATTAAAGAGCACATTGCAGACTTTTAGTTAAGGTATTTGCACACATTTTGGTCACACCATGGAGAATTTACATTTTAGGGTACTAGGGTGTTGTACCGTGTTAGCCATTTTGGATATGGTAGGAAGTTAAGCAAAATGACACCTTTAATTGGCTAACTAGAAAGACTGCAGTAGGCAAGCTTTCAAGGCAACTCGGGTTCCTACTTCAGGTAAGATGTATGAGTTGCCTCAAAAGCTTGCCTATTACAATCTTTCTAGTTAGCCAATTAAAGGTGTCATTTTGTGTAATTTCAGGGTAAGGTTTAGGACCTAGCAATTGGTAGGTATATTAAAACAGCCATATTTATTACTTTGTTGCATGGCCCTTGCTTCCAATGACTGCTTGAAGTCATCGAGTCATAGACATTGCAATGGGGACATTACCGACATTACCCCTAAAGATTTCTCTTCAGCATATGGAAGACATGATCAATTAGATTTAAATTTGATGAATGACTTGATTAGTCAGGAATTTTCCATTTTTTTTTTTAAGATATGAACACTCTTATGTTTGGGATTATTATCTTCTCTTGTAGGATGAAGCACTGTCCAATGAACTGGAACTTGAGCAGATAAGATGTTTCTGTACACCATAGAATTAATTGTGCCACTGCCATCAGCAGTTATATTATCAATGAAGAGAAGTGTGCTAGTACCTGTGACAGCTAAACATGCCCAAGGCTTAACACTCCCACCACCATGTTTAACGGATGTGATGGTATGCTTTGAGTCTTGGTCAGTTCCTTTTCGTCTCCACATTTTGCTTTTGCCATCACTCTGATACAGGTTCATCTTTGTCTTGTGTTTCCATGAGACCTTTTTCCAGAACTGTGTAGACATTTTTGTCCTTTTTCATAAACTATAATTTGGTCATCCTGTTTTTGTGGCTAACCAATGGTTTGCTTCATGTATTGTGGCCTTTGAGTTTCTGTTCATGAAGTCTTCTGCAGATAGTCATCTCTGACACATTCACATCTGCCTCCTGAAGACTGTTTCTGATCTGTTGAATAGGCATTTGGGGCTTTTTCGTACCCATAGTGAGGATATTTCTGTCAGTGGAGGTCTTCCTTGGCCTACCAGTTCCTTTGCAATCACTGATGGTATTGATATTCCAGACATTTGATTTAGGTAATCCTAAGGTTTTACAGATGTCTCTAATTGTTTTCTTCTTGTTTTTCAGCCTCATAATGGCTTCTTTGACTTTAATTGGCACAACTCTTGTCCTCATGTTGAACAATGGCAACTACAGACTCCAAAGGTAGTCTGTAAATAGAAGCAAGTCAAGTCAATGAAGCAAAAAAAAACACCTGAGTAATCACACACACGTGGGACACCAGTTAGGGTGCCCGCAAAATGGGGGGACCATATATAAAAAGTGTTGTCATTTGTGCATGCTCTGACCAAAACGTGTACAAATACCTGTAAATGAAAATCTGCAATTTGCTCTTTAATCACGTTTGATTTGTAATTTCAAACTGTGGAGCAGAGGCTTAAATCAATGAAAAATGTGTTTTTGTCCCAGTCATTATGGAGGGCATATTCCCAATGCACTTAATCTTTGGTTATTTCTGTGTACTTCACTCTCCTTTGTGATTTATCTTCCAAGAAGCTGCATCATACTGTAGAATCTGTAGTACTTGTGTTATGTACTGCCTAAAGCCTAATCTTTCTAGATAGCATATAAACAAGGAACTAATTTATAAGTTTCTCTTTTACCTTTCCATTTATCTATTACTTTATTTACAATTAATTTAGTCTGTTTGGGTAATAAGCTACAGAAGAGCAAGTAATTAGCACATGAAATTAAGACTGTCCTCTATACCGTCATAATAATGCCCTTATAAATAACACAGGGTTTTGTGGGTTGTTCAGCAAGGCTATAATTAAAGCAAGCAAGTCATATTGTATTGGTTTATATCTGACTTTTATTAGCTGTCATAAATGTTGGCTGTCCCCTAGGGTTTTGCCTATGCCTCCATGATCGCCTTAAACTGGGAAGTAAATAATATTGTTCCCTGGAGTAAATGATGTAAAAGTGTGATTAGCTTAAATTACTGCAGATGTCCTAAATAACACACATTGAAGAAATGCATATACTGTACACTATAACTCAAAATAATGTTTTGTTTTTGAAAAGAATGTCATTGGATCACATGTTACTGTTGAGTGAAAGAGGACCTCGGTAACCAAATAATAGTAAATTTTTAATATTTACAATGTTTATTAGCAAAAGTCACTCAATACCCAGTGCCATGTGGTTAATATGAAAAAGGAATTTTCTTAAATGCCGTAACTAGTTACCTCGCGTTTAGCTGAAACAAGGGCAAATGCTTTGAGCATGGGAAATGTGCACTATAAATTAAATGTTGTTGTTTATTGTTATTTATTAACAACTAGGGCTTTCCTTTAATTATTGATTAGTTTCTTCCATCTCTGTTGAAGAATTTTGGCACAATACTTCTTGTGAAACTGGTTCAAACAAATGACTCTTGTTGGTCTACTAGCGCAAACTGCATATTTGTTGCCAGTCTCTCACAGATGTTGATTCTTCATCTTTTGAGAAGGCAATTACAAAGCCCTGACTTTTTTTTCCCTTTTGCCAATCTGTATGGGCCTAATGGCAGTATCTCACTTCATGACCCAGCCATTCTGTTTCGTAAAGTTTCAGACTGGTGGCCATGTAATCATTTTCTAAATAATGGAATTCTTGTTTCTGTCATTTATGGCAAGTTTTCCTAAGGCTTGATACTGGAATACATGGTGCCCAAAGCCCCAAGTACCAAACAGTGGTTTTAACAACATGATCAGGATCATTCCTGATCACTGGCATTCTCTTACTTCTCAACAAAACTGGGCCCAGCTCTGTGTTTGTATATAATATTAAAAACAAAAGTTTAAGCTTCTTTGTTTGTGAAA
This sequence comes from Polypterus senegalus, assembly GCF_016835505.1. NCBI lineage: Eukaryota > Metazoa > Chordata > Cladistia > Polypteriformes > Polypteridae > Polypterus > Polypterus senegalus. The sequence goes on from NC_053158.1 coordinate 34,534,561, forward strand.
TATTGTTCCTGGACTCTGAGGATCATCCAAAGATCTTTTTTTTTGCAAAAAGAAGATGAAGGATCAGATTTTTATCAATGAGAAGTGTTTTCTGCCTTCTTTCTTTGCTATGAACCTCATTTATGTCAAGTGTGTTTCTGAGAAGAAGCATTCATGAATGACAACCTTTGTAATGGCAATAGAGTTACTCATATTCCTGGATGGTGATATAGGGTTCTTTTTATCTTAATGAGTAATTTTATATCTCTCTCTATTATTATACTTAGTATTATAGCAAGACAGTTGCCTTTTCTTGAATAAACAATTATTACATAGCTGTATCTCATATAGTTAAGTTTATATGGTGTTCTCTATATCTGCAGACTGAAAACACCTGAAATAAATTCAGGCAGTATATCACCTTTATAGTTTACTGACAGAATGGAAACTAAGGGCTACAAGAATAAGAAAGCAAGATCAGAAGAAAAAGTAAATGTAGCCAAACAAACAGGCAGTGGTCAAAATTCAGTAAGTCAACATAAATCCAAAATTACTAAAGATGAAAATATTTGCCAAAAATCAAATAACTTTAATTCCTTAAAGTTTCTTAAAATTCTAACCACTGCCAAAATTTTCCGATTTTGAATTTGTGATTTTATTTATTTATTTTTTTGTTGATTACGCACAACCTTCTTAAATATCATTGAGTCTGTGACAGACATCATGCACTGCAGCAACCAAAGAATGTTGTTGCTAAAAACTTCTTTCTAATCATGGTACCAGTGAGTGGCAAGATTTGTTTTTCATTAATTCCTGTACACGTCATTTCTTCTACTGCTAATAGCATGGTGCAACTTTGATGTACTCCGTTTACAATTTATGCCATCTTTATAGTCTTGACTTAATGTGAACAAACACATAGTTCTAGACTAGTATCCCTACTGATTTTTGGTGCTGGTGAAAAAGTCTCAGTATGTTGGCCTTTTAGAATGTGTTTATATGTTAAAGATCCTTTTAATCAAGATTTTTTTTTTCTATTTTTAATATATGTGTTATTTGCTGTTTATAAGCCTTATCATCAAAGACTACACAAAGCCAAATAAAGGTTTGGGGCAGCCTCTCGTATACTTGAACCCAACTGCAAAATGGTAAATTGATTGCACAGCTGTGTACAGATTGGAGTCCAAAACAGAAGTAACTTGGCGGAGGCAAAGATGGCAGCTTTAAAGACAGGCTGAGAAAGTGACGTCGTTGGGGCTGGGACCGGAATTTCCTAGAACTGGTCTGCAGTGGAAAGAGAGAAAGGATTAGCACACTCCACCACACCCTGGTCTTGTGTCGAATTACCTTCGTTTGAACCCTTTAGCTGCCTCCCGTGCACATGTGTTTGTACAAAATACATTGAAATTCTTACTTGCATATACTGATCAACCTGCATCATGTTGCCACTTGCTGGTACCATGATTAGGGAGAAGTCCTGCTTTCAATTCTTGCATTCTGGTATAATTCATTTGGAGTTTACATTTCAACATGAGTTCTCCTTCCATGCCACTCATGTCAGTGTGCATCTTTTTCTGCAAATAACAGCTTGTCAAATACAAACCGGATTCCAAAAAAGTTGGGACACTATACAAATCGTGAATAAAAACTGAATGCAATGATGTGGAGGTGCCAACTTCTAATATTTTATTCAGAATAGAACATAAATCACGGAACAAAAGTTTAAACTGAGAAAATGTATCATTTTAAGGGAAAAATATGTTGATTCAGAATTTCATGGTGTCAACAAATCCCAAAAAAGTTGGAACAAGGCCATTTTCACCACTGTGTGGCATCTCCCCTTCTTCTTACAACACTCAACAGACGTCTGCGGACCGAGGAGACCAGTTTCTCAAGTTTAGAAATAGGAATGCTCTCCCATTCTTGTCTAATACAGGCCTCTAACTGTTCAATCGTCTTGGGCCTTCTTTGTCGCACCTTCCTCTTTTTATGATGCGCCAAATGTTCTCTAAAGGTGAAAGATCTGGACTGCAGACTGGCCATTTCAGTACCGGATCCTTCTCCTACGCAGCCATGATGTTGTGATTGATGCAGAATGTGGTCTGGCATTATCTTGTTGAAAAATGCAGGGTCTTCCCTGAAAGAGATGACGTCTGGATGGGAGCATATGTTGTTCTAGAACCTGAATATATTTTTCTGCATTGATGGTGCCTTTCCAGACATGCAAGCTGCCCATGCCACACGCACTCATGCAACCCCATACCATCAGAGATGCAGGCTTCTGAACTGAGCGTTGATAACAACTTGGGTTGTCCTTGTCCTCTTTGGTCCGGATGACATGGCGTCCCAGATTTCCAAAAGAACTTGAATGTGACTCGTCTGACCACAGAACAGTCTTCCATTTTGCCACACTCCATTTTAAATGATCCCTGGCCCAGTGACAACGCCTGAGCTTGTGGATCTTGCTTAGAAATGGCTTCTTCTTTGCACTGTAGAGTTTCAGCTGGCAACGGCGGATAGCACGGTGGATTGTGTTTACTGACAATGGTTTCTGGAAGTATTCCTGAGCCCATTCTGTGATTTCCTTTACAGTAGCATTCCTGTTTGTGGTGCAGTGTCGTTTAAGGGCCGGAGATCACGGGCATCCAGTATGGTTTTACGGCCTTGACCCTTACGCACAGAGATTGTTCCAGATTCTCTGAATCTTCAGATGATGTTATGCACAGTTGATGATGATAGATGCAAAGTCTTTGCAATTTTTCGCTGGGTAACACCTTTCTGATATTGCTCCACTATCTTTCTGCGCAACATTGTGGGAATTGGTGATCCTCTACCCATCTTGGCTTCTGAGAGACACTGCCACTCTGAGAAGCTCTTTTTATACCCAATCATGTTGCCAATTGACCTAATTAGTGTTTATTGGTCTTCCAGCTCTTCGTTATGCTCAAATTTACTTTTTCCAGCCTCTTATTGCTACTTGTCCCAACTTTTTTTGGGATTTGTTGACACCGTGAAATTTTGAATCAACATATTTTTCCTTTAAAATGATACATTTACTCGGATTAAACGTTTGATCTGTCATCTACGTTCTATTACAAATAAAATATTGACATTTGCCATCTCCACATCATTGCATTCAGTTTTTATTCACAATTTGTTTAGCGTCCCAACTTTTTTGGAATCCGGTTTGTAGTTACATTTGACTATAACAACCAGTCTTGAGTATTAATAATATTTAATACAATTACCCCGTACTTACTTACAGCCTCATTATTTCATTGGGTCTTCTGTATTTCTCCAGATTGGTCTCCTTTATTCTGCACTGCTTAAGACCGATATGGGAGCAGGACTGGTTTCTCTATATACATGTGAAGTGGTACAAAGCCATTCTACTGTAAAACACTACAGTTTATTTTTGGCAAATGTTCTCTTAAATAGTAAATGGTTAAACAAAATACTTGGTCATTCATCAGTTAATATTACTAACATAATTCTGAACTTCTCTCCATAATATATTGCACAAAAATTACCAGTAGAATAGTCTCCCCATTATAAAGATGGAAGACTTTTATTTTGTAATTTATCGGGCAAAGCTCTCTTTGCCAGATGTGCTCTTATTTTAGAAAGGCTGGGTTTCCTAGGTACCTCAATTACAATATCTGAGCCTGCAGGCAAAGGCTGCATGCCAAATGGTACTCTTGCGTACTTCATTTAAACACCTTCATGAAATTGGCAAAGGTCTATGGCTGGTTCATAAGCACAGTGTTCAAGTACACGATTTTGTAATTAAGAAACCATTTAGCTACCGTTGTGGTAAGTCAGTATTGTCACAGATTTTACAATAAGGAATTTGTTCTGGTACTTCTAAAAATAACGTTTGCCACTCAGAGCTTGCTAGGCGGATGTAAAATAAGATGGTGATTGTTTGAATGGAGAGATAGTAAAAAAAAAAATCCTTTTAAAACTGGACTAGAACATGTACATGTCCTATGAAAAGCATTCACCTCCTTGGAAGTTTTTTTTTTTTTTGTACATTTTAATATTTAACATTTAATCACAGCGAAATTTAATTTGCCATTTTCACATTGATCAACAGAAAAAGACTCCAATGTTAAAGTGAAAACTGATCTCCGCAAAGTCTTCTAAATTATTTACAAATATAAAAACAAAATATTTGGCTTAATACTTGGTTTCATTGTTTTGCTGGAAAACAAATCTAAGCGGGATGTTGTTTTTAAACCGCGATTTCTCTTTGCCACTCCCCAATCATGCTGGAACTGATGAAGCACCCAAGCAACTGCTGTCACATGCACAGCCTTCCTAATCTGAGCCACTGTAGCTTGTAACTCATTCCAAGTTCTCATACATCCCTTGGTGACCTCCCTCTCTAGTTTTCTTCTTGCACAATCACTCAGTTTTTGTGGATGGCCTGCTCTAGGCAGATTTCAATTTCCTGGTGTAGCTGGACTCCAATGGATATTCAGTGAGCTGGAGATTTTCTTAAGGCTTTGCCGTCACTTCTTCATATATGTAGGTGTTTGGAGTTTTCTTTTTGTTTTCACTGTGTATTGGTTGGTCTACAATACTGCCTACCATAAGCTGGACCTTCCAGATAAGGTGCAGTTATATTACTTTGCAGAGAACAGTTTTTCACCTTGACATCATATAGCCTTTTTCTGTTGATCTTTGTCAAAAAAGCTAAATTAAGTTCACAATGATTCAGTGTTATATGATAATAAAATGTGGCACCTTCCAAGGATGGGTATGAACGCTTTCTGCAGGCATTGCCTTATATAGACACTTTTTATATTTTATAACAGCTTTAATGTATGCCTACTAACTTAATATGCATTGTTAATGAATATAAGGTTAATTACCCTATTTATGGCAGTAGTTTGGGTAGAAACACAACTGAGGGTAGAAAGTGATAATATTCTTAAGGGTCTCCATTAGTCATCTGCACAGAACTAAAATGTAACAAAACAATTATAGTAAATAAAAAATGTGCAAGATGAAAACTTCACAAGTAGTAGTTTCAGATGAGCGACTTCACCCTTCAGCTTATTCTGTTGTACTCTAGTGATTTGATTTTTCCACTAACCTTTCTGTACTTGAGTGAAGATTTCTTTTTTAGCGATACTATATATTTCTACAACTAGTGTAGTGACTTGTCCAAGGTCATACAGTTGTCAAAATCTTGAGAAATGAATTTTTATAGCTAACAGTCAAATATCTTATTCACTAGGCCACAAGTTGTTTTATTTATCAGTGCCCAAGCAGTTAAAACTGTAGTGTGATTTTTGGCGTTATATTGGATAAAGTGCCACATAAAAGACTTTAATAATCTTTTTATTGCTCAAGTAAACACAAAGAATTAAAATAAAAATATGAACAAATTTAACATTAATTATACATGCTAACAATTTTTATTATAAAAATTATATATATGAAGATATATTTTTATTACCACATGCACTATACAGGGTTGTGATCTTTGACAATAAAAGATTTTTTTTTTTTAATTAATGCTGAGAAAACTACAGATACAGTAAATTCCTATAATAGGAATAAGGAAAAGCACATTGTCCAGTGATTTATCATCTCCTGAAATTCTGTAAAGAGAAAAGTCACTTCATTGTAAAAAGTGTCTTTCTGTTTAACTTTCTCTGTCAGCACACTGAAAATGTTTTTTGCATTGGCACTGTACTTTAAAATTTGGCAATTTTATGGATTACATAATAGTCATTTGACAATGTATGCGACCATAAGGCCTCCAGTTGTAATCAAACATTTTACAAGCTGGTTTTGCTGGGTGTAGTATTAGAAAGTAAATAAATGTAATATCTATAAATGAATATTAAGATTAAATCTTTGGTAGTATTTTTAATTTGAAGTATCCTTATTACTAGAGATATTTATTTATTATTAAAGTTGCTTTGCATCAGTGTGATTAACATTTTTTTGACAGTAGATGGCTCACCACAGAAATCTCATCCACATTTAGTTTTGGTAATTCACAATATGACAGGTGACACAATGGTTTACTTCTGTCTTGATCCTGCTCACTCTATTTAGAGCACAGGGCTTTCTCCGAAAACCCCCATCTACAAGTTCTACCAGTGTTGTTCTTCTGCAGGACAGAGATGGTCTCCCACTTTTTCTCTTTTCCTGGGGATTCTATTCCAGGGCATGATGTGCAATATTCGTCTGTTTCCAAATGAAAATGTGTCCCCAGTCCACTTCCATTTCATTCTTTGTATGATGCAGGTGATGGATATCTACTTTGTTTGCTTCATGAACACTATGTTTGCAGTTCTCTATGTGCAGCAGCACATACTTTATATTGATATTAAATATTCTGAGTTTGGTGTGATGACTGATGTTCTAGTTTATCTACACTGGCTTCAAGGCGATGAAGACTTGATGTGCTTTGCTGAATTAATCTGACCCTCCTGTCTGGTGGATCCATTTAACCACTGTCATATACTCCTCTCTTCACCTTTAATATAATTCCCACTCTGCACACTTCTGGCGGTCCCTCTTTCCACCAGTTAACCACTAGCCACTTCTTCCCTCTTTTCGCCTTGACAAGTAGTCTCCTTCCTGCACTATGCTGTCAGTGAAGCAGATTATTAAGTGCCAATACCAAGCAGTGATTGGGTAAAGTAGCCAAAGTTGATTCTGCGTATTTTCTGTACCACTGAGTTGTACTATAGAGTACCAGAGTGCTTTCCCTCCCCATTATTCTTGCAAGGGTATAGTACCTTTCTTGGAAAACAGTCACAACATTAATAATTCATTCCTGGATTGTCTATGACCCTGTACTATAACTGTACTTTTATTTTTTATAAAAAAAGAGAAATGCAGATAATTTAATTTTATCACAGGAGCACAGTTTTTACTATGGCTTTTCTTTTCATTACTTACCTTATTGTTCACACATGATGAAGATGACATTATTACCAGTTTTTGAACTGAGGAAATTAATAACTGCAAGTATTTTCAGCGTATCGAGGTTTTAATCAGTATTGCCATTTTTAAATTGCTGTATTCAAAACCACCACAGATTAGATTTTAAAAAAGGCTCTGAACCAAGAGTACAGTATGGGGAAGGTTACCATATGATGTAAAGTTTTAAAAGTTCTAGTGGTCAGTATGGCTGTATGCAGCTTATATATAACATTTTCTCTAGGTGTTTACTTTATTAAGCACATTTTTATTTTTTCATTCTCTTTTTGCATTCATCAATTTTCAGTCTACTGCGCCTGGTGAGGTTCATGGTAGCAACATGCCAGACTGGCCTGGGCTGGGCTACCCTCAGCAACTTCCTCCAGCACTTCCTTGGAAATATGCAGACCCTCAGAATAGTCAAAAGTTGGGACCTTTTAAACTTTTAGCTGATTTGAAGAAGAATATCATTTGGGAATTAAACAAAAATGCCACCCAACTCCCAGCCCCTTCCCCTCATCCCTCCACCATTCACAATACACCTTACAAAAAAACAAGATTATAATATAGAATCTATATGCTGCTTGACAAAAATCTATAAATACTGTAAGTAAGCAGTGTTTATCATTGTAGAATAACAATTGTCTGTGTTGGTGTACAGTTGCTGTTCTACACATTACAAGTATTGCTAGGCTGGTGGTGCAGAGTTGTACTTTGTTTGCCATTTTAGTTATTGTAAAAGAAAAAGATTTTAAAATTAAAAAAGATTATTTTAAATGAAATCTGCATCACTTTCATATGTGGTCCTAGCAGTGCTGGATTAACCAGTAAGCAAAGTAAGCACATGCTTAGGGCATCAAGGGTAAAGGGGGCACCACAAAAATTTTTCATGGCCAAATGTATCACATAAATTATTGAATTAATTACATTTATAGCCATTTTAAAAATTTAATGAAAAAATGAATAATGCCTCCCTGTACCTCCCTATGCCGTCACTGTTCGTTGATGGCGCCTTACACAGTGCGTTCTGCATACCGGTGCCGTCTACGATGGGGAATTCCTGTTTCATGGTGATTCCCTTAAATGCCATGTTATGTCAAAATATTGTGAAAATAATTTGATTCAAAACAAATTGTTTTTATATTTTTAAATAATAGTTAATAGTTGATTAAAAATTATCACGTAATTGTTGTGTTTCGTGAATTATCTGTTATTCAACTTAAAATAAATTTCTAGTGCGTAGAAAGCGTTATTTTTTGTTTTAAGCAAAAACAAAAAATCGTCCCAGTTTGAGGAAAGAATATTCTGGTAAATCTATTTAATTCTATTCTTGGATATTTTTAAATTCATTTATATTACGTAAAAGTGAAAATCGTACCGCTGATTACTATTGGATAAAATTTGTTTAACTTTTTTTTTTTTTACTAATAAAGATTTATTAACAAAATTTTCACAAAATATTCTTCAAATCTTGTACTAAGAATATGTGTAAATAGATTTGCTAAATGGCTGCATTAGAGGCTTGTCAGGGCACCACCGGAGAAGATGTTCAGGGGAGGTCTATGAATCTCAGACTTCAGGCAGTCATTGCAGGCAAGGGATATGTAACAAAGTACTAAATAGGACTGCTGTAATAAATACTACCTTCCATTGCTATGTTTCAAACCTTATGGTGCCCTGAAATGGGGAGACCTTTTCTACCTAAAAGAATATCAGCAATGTGCAGTTTAATCACATCTGAATTGTTTGATTTGTAGTTTTTAAAACATAGAGCAGAGGGGTAAATCAAGGAAAAATGGCATTTTTGGCTCAAAATTATTGAGAGCACTGTAACATCTCATGTTTTTGCAAATGGCTCCCTTTGCTTATGGTTCTTTAGTGTTTGTGTATTTACTTCTTTATCCCGTTGCTTGTTTGTATTCCAATGTTAAATAAGTAATTGTTTCATTTGGTGACACTGTACTACATTCTTTAGCATTGGAATGATACATTTTTTTAAGCCTAAAACTTTCAGAGCCCCCCCTGTTATGGTAGCTGGCACTCCTGTGTGGTTCATGTTCATTTTTGAGACACTGAAATTTGACATTAAGTTCCAAATTCCAAGTACTTTAAACGTCTACGTTTGTTATTCTTGGTGCTGAGTGTTTTTTAAAGTCTTTGATTTTAATAGCTGTAATTGAGAGAGATAATCTATCCACAGTTTGTGCCTACACTTAGGTCATTTTTCTAGTACACTTGCCTTTTACACCCCGTGTCCAGCAATACATCCAAATATCATCCTAAAGCCAATTAAGCTGGTTCCTCTCAATCTGAAGAATTAGCAGTTTACATCTTAGTTCCACAGTGTCATAAAGATTGAGATCAGCAGCCCTGGGCAAGAACTTTACTTTGGCCATCTGTATCTGCAGTTTCATTGTTTCTTCAGTTATCCAGCGTTCATAACCATAGGAACTTAGCCGAAACATCCCTGTAAAATCCAGTGCTTTCAGCATTTCTGATTGGGTTTCATCCACCCCTTCAGCCCTTTAATTACTGCAGCAGTCTCAGCTGCAAAGATGAACCCTTCACCAGAAAATACTTCTCACGCTGCCATTTCCTCGGAGGGAGAATTCAGTGAGGTTAGGAGTCCGTCAAAGTACTCTTTCCACCTTTCAAGAAAATGCCTAGGCGAGGTCAATATTTTCTCACCCTTGCTGAGAACAGCCTGGGCAATGTCCCATTCATCTACCCTTCCTGATTATGAAATGGCTTGACAGAACCTCTTTAAGGCCATTCAGAGTCATTCTCTGTGGTCTTACTAAAATGCTCCCACATATGGTCTTTCACTTTGGCCACTGCCAGCGTTTTGCTTGCTGGTACCTCACAGTCATATAGTATCTACAGATCTCTTAGGCATCATTGTGGTATCATTGTGTGAAAAAATGTGAAGCTTGATTGCTTCCTTTTCCAGTGATGTCCACTAGTTGCTCCTAGGGTTACTACAGCAGCAGGGAATGACAACCTTTTTGGCCACAGGTCCATGTTCCAGCCTCCACTGCTAAAATCGTATATGGGGTACATTTGGAAGAGAGCAGAAGTTCTTCTGGAGGTGGGAGTTGTTGGAGACTGTTTGAGATCTGGGTTTTCTAGGTCTTTTAAGCAGTTTCTACATCTGTCTTAGCCAGTCCACCATTAAGTGGGGATCAAATGACAGCTCAGCACTTCTCTTTCTGTAAATGTCTAAAACATGTGCTCATATCAGGTGACACAAGTACAGAATTGATTATTAGTCTCTCAAAATACTTTGGGTACCAAATTCACGCATGAGCTTCCTTGTCTTTAACAAGGTTTTCTTATGGATAATCCATTGCTACCACAGAAATCCAGTAACTATTCACTGGTTAGATTTAGATCATTTAATGCCACATCTTCCAATTACAATCTTCCAGATATCTATACTCAGCAAAAAAATAAACGCCCTCTGACTTTCAACTGTTTTTACTTTCAGTAAACTTAATGTGCAAATATTTGTATGAACACTAAAAGAGTCAACACCATAAGACATAAACTACAAATGTTTCACAATGTGTCCCTGAATGAAGGGAGGCTCAAAATCAAAAGTACCAGTCAGTATCTGGTGTGGCCACCAGCTGCTTGAAGTACTGCAGTGCATCTCCTCCTCATGGACTGGACCAGATTTGTCAGTTCTTGCTGTGAGATGTTACCCCACTCTTCCACCAAGGCACCTGCAAGTTCCTGGACATTTCTGGGGGGAATGGCCCTAGCCCTCACCCTGCGATCCAACAGGTCCCAGACGTGCTCAATGGGATTGAGATCCGGGCTCTTCCACTGCGAGGATGATCAGCTGTCCTTCCTGTCTCCCTGTAGCGCTGTCTTAGGCGTCTCACAGTGCGGACATGGCAATTTATTGCCCTAGCCACATCAGCAGTCCTCATGCCTCCCTGCAGCAGGCCTAATGCACGTTCACGCAGATGAGCAGGGACCCTGGGCATCTTTCTTTGGGTGTTTTTCACAGTCGGTAGACAAGTCTCTTTAGTGTCCTGCGTTTTTAGAACTGTGACCTTAAATGCCTACTTTCTGTAAGCTGTTAAGGTCTTAACGACCATTCCACAGGTGCATGTTAATTAATTGATTATGGTTAATTGAACATGCATGGAAAACATTGTTTAAACCCTTTACAATGAAGATCTGTAGAGTTATTTGGATTTTTAAAACATTGTTGTTGAAATACACAGTCCTGAAAAAGGGATGTTTCTTTTTTTGATGAGTATATATTATTCCCTATGTGAGCATTGGTCTCCTAGTAGGCTCACAGAGTTTATCAATTGTACTCTTTCAAGTGTTGAATCCATTGAGTCTAAAAAGGCTGAATACTCTGAATTGTTGTTTGGCATAATTTACAATATAGTCATAAAGGTTTCCTCTCTGAGATCTTTTTAAAGCCGTGATCTGCCCCAGTTGAATACAATTCATCTGTACAGCAGCTAGTAAAGTGCTTGTCAATATTTTTCATACTCACTAGGGGCCTCTGTCATTTGCCATGTCCAGTAGGAAATGGTGTAGCGAGATCACCAATAATTTTGTTTCTAAAGCCAGTGCTGTGTATATAGATCCTTATTTTGCTTGTCAGTCAACAGGTATTGCACCCTTCATCTTGTTTGGTGGTGAGCCCACATGGTGGCTCAATGCAGTCTTTTGTCTAGCTGACTCCGGCATCACCAAGCCCATAGGTACCCATTGGTGAACCACACTCTTAGGTCTGGCTTTAGGACTGGGTCCGTGGTATCAATGCAGGGATGTATTTAAGCTAATTAGAAGATGAATGATTTTTAGCTATAAATTACTGTTTTTCTGGTTCCTTATCTTTGACTAATTTGCTATGAGGGAACTTGACAAGAGTACATTTCTCTAGAAAGCATAACTGTGGGAATCAAATGAGATCCTACACCACATCAGGGTCATGATCTTTAAAGACTAAATATGTATGATTTTTTTTTTTAAGATTTTTTTTTAATCTTTTGTTTTAAATAGGTAGACTATTTGACATTTGTAAATTGTGAAATTCATTTCAAAATGTAACATTTACACAGTAAATGGGAGAGCAATCCACGTGTAAAGAGATGATTCTTTATGAATAGTGGGCTTGAAGAAGTGTACACCACAAGTGTAGACCACAACCATTTTTCCCTTTTCCGTTTTCCTTTTGACAAATATGCAGTTCACCATAAAGTGTAATTCATTAAGTACTTGAAATTTAATTCATGATAAACAAAATGTGCTTAGTATGTCTAAGATCTTTTGTTTTATTTCTGGATGATCTTCAAGCAATTTTTGAAGTTGTTTCAATTCACATGATGAAGGGTGAATTTTTTCTGGCGATGTCTGGTGAATCCAGTTGTCAGACTCAATTGATTAAATAGATCATGACTTTTGATATTCCTCAGGTTCTAGCAATTGTTTTTATCTTTCCCAATGCTTCCCTCAGAGGTTTGGAAATCTGCAGACAAATGAAAAAAATAGGACTGGAGTTTGTCAGAAATGCAATCAGTTTGCAAGCAAATGCTGGTCTTCCATTTTTGCACTGGCATAAATGTGAAGATGCACACAGTCAAAATGACATCAAGGTGGACCAGTTTGTACTTGATATTTTCTGGTATTATTACAGTTTTCAATTTTCCAAACCAGTCCTTCACATTGCTAGTCTTTAAAATTGATCAGACTTCTTTAAAATAGTGTCACAAGAAGCAGTTCTTGCTCACCAAAGCACATGAAACCTAATGTAATATCTTACCTTCACCTCTGCCTTGCAGAGTTAGTTGCATATTCACTGTTACAGCACACATTGAATCTAAGCTCCCAACAGTTGTGCATGGCCACTTAAATTGCTTTAAGTTGGCAAAAACACTGCCATATGATGGCACTATCCTTGCACCGACGCTGCTCTCTTGCTCTTTTATAACACTCCAAAAATGGTCACATTTTTGTGCCGCGACCTTTATTTTCATTTGACATTTTCAAGGTCTGCAGTCCCTTCACCTCACAAGCTTAGCTATCATTCCCTTCTTTCTCTCCCCCTTTCTTATACGTGTCTTTGCTTGTCAGTTGTCTCCGTTTGACTCTTTCACAGGTTGTAAGAGGAGGGGAGGTCATGCTGTGGAGAACAGTATTTTTATGCCATAGAAACATACTGTAGCTGGCTGTGATGCATCGATGCCGTTGTTTCACTTACTGTGGCATTGCTACACTAAGGAGAAGGCAGTATATCACTTGACACAGAATTCACAATAGGATGAACTTGGCTCACTTCACTACACAATCATGTGGCAACCCATCACATACATGTCCATTACCTAAATTTGTTCACAATTCATAGTTTAAGAAATACATGGATAAAGCTGATGTCACACAGAATAAAAATGTGGGAAAGGGTTCTAGAGCGAAGGCTTAGAGAAGAGATCACCCCGGGGAAGGAATAGTTTTTGTATTGTATTTTAGGAGGAAAATAACTAATGTAGTCTTTGTACTGAGTCCGTTCATAGAGAAGCATTGAGAAAAACAGAAAGGTGTGCATATGGAATTTATTGATTTGGAGAAAGCTTGTGATAGAGTGCCATGGCAAGAGGTGCAGAAAGAAGAACCAGAGAAGTATGTAACAATTGTCCAGGATATGTATGAGGGAGTGAGGACTCTGGCTAAAAGCAGTGTTTGGGTTATATACAAGATCCCAGTTAGAATAGGTCTGCACCAGGGATGATCTTTTAATCCTTACGCCTTCGATTTGGTTGACTCATGCATTAAAATACCACCCTTGCACCCTTGTGCATGCTTTTTGCTGATGACATTGGGTTGTGTAGTACCAAAAAGAGGAAGTGGAGAGGAAGTTGGAAGAATAATAAGAGGCTTTTGGAAGACAGAGGATTGAAGATAGGTAGGAAGAAGACAGAATACTTGAGTTTTCATGAGGATCAATATTTAGTAGTTAGCCTGCAGGGAGAGATACTAAAAAAAAAAAAGTGGATAAGTTTAAATATTTAGGATCAGTGTTAGCACAAGTTGGAAACTTACAGTGCATCCGGAAAGTATTCACAGCGCATCACTTTTTCCACATTTTGTTATGTTACAGCCTTATTCCAAAATGGATTAAATTAATTTTTTTCCTCAGAATTCTACACACAACACCGCATAATGACAACATGAAAAAGTTTACTTGAGGTTTTTGCAAATTTATTAAAAATAAAAAAATTGAGAAATCACATGTACATAAGTACTCACAGCCTTTGCTCAATACTTTGTCAATGCACCTTTGGCAGCAATTACAGCCTCAAGTCTTTTTGAATATGATGCCACAAGCTTGGCACACCTATCCTTGGCCAGTTTCGCCCATTCCTCTTTGCAGCACCTCTCAAGCTCCATCAGGTTGGATGGGAAGCGTCGGTGCACAGCCATTTTAAGATCTCTCCATAGATGTTCAATCGGATTCAAGTCTGGGCTGTGGCTGGGCCACTCAAGGACATTCACAGAGTTGTCCTGAAGCCACTCCTTTGATATCTTGGCTGTGTGCTTAGGGTCGTTGTCCTGCTGAAAGATGAACCGGCGCCCCAGTCTCAGGTCAAGAGCGCTCTGGAGCAGGTTTTCATCCAGGATGTCTCTGTACATTGCTGCAGTCATCTTTCCCGTTATCCTGACTAGTCTCCCAGTTCCTACCGCTGAAAAACATCTCCACAGCATGATGCTGCCACCACCATGCTTCACTGTAGGGATGGTATTGGCCTGGTGATGAGCGGTGCCTGGTTTCCTCCAAACGTGACGCCTGGCATTCACACCAAAGAGATCAATCTTGGTCTCATCAGACCAGAGTATTTTGTTTCTCATGGTCTGAGAGTCCTTCAGGTGCCTTTTGGCAAACTCTAGGAGGGCTTCCATGTGCCTTTTACTAAGGAGTGGCTTCCGTCTGGCCACTCTACCATACAGGCCTGATTGGTGGATTGTGCAGAGATGGTTGTCTTTCTGGAAGGTTCTCCTCTCTCCACAGAGGACCTCTGGAGCTCTGACAGAGTGACCATTGGGGTTCTTGGTCACCTCCCTGACTAAGGGCCTTCTCCCCCGAACACTCAGTTTAGATGGCCGGCCAGCTCTAGGAAGAGTCCTGGTGGTTTCGAATTTCTTCTACTTACAGATGATGGAGGCCACTGTGCTTATTGGGACCTTCAAAGCAGCAAAAATTTTCTGTAACCTTCCCCAGATTTATGCCTCGAGACAACCCTGTCTCGGAGTTATACAGACAATTCTTTTGACTTCATGCTTGGTTTGTGCTCTGACATGAACTGTCAACTGTGGGACCTTATATAGATAGGTGTGTGCCTTTCCAAATCATGTCCAATCACCTAAATTTACCACAGGTGGACTCCAATTAAGCTGCAGAAACATCTCAAGGATGATCAGGAGAAACAGGATGCACCTGAGCTCAATTTTGAGCTTCATGGCAAAGGCTGTGAATACTTATGTACATGTGCTTTCTCAATTTTTTTTTTTTTTAATAAATTTGCAAAAATCTCAAGTAAACTTTTTTCACGTTGTCATTATGGGGTGTTGTGTGTAGAATTCTGAGGAAAAAAAAGAATTTAATCCATTTTGGAATAAGGCTGTAACATAACAAAATGTGGAGAAAGTGATGCACTGTGAATACTTTCCGGATGCACTGTAGATGCAGATATAACCCTCACAGTTTTGTTTAGATGAAACAATTGGAATAAGAATCAGAAAATTTTATTATTCCTAAGGGAGATTGTTTATGTTACAACTGTACACATTGACAAAGGCACAAGTAACACTAAGAGCAAGTATAAAAAATAAGCATGTAAAATAAAAAAATATAAATATCATAATAAAGTGCAATAAATCATCATTCACCAAGATCTACAAGTACATGGTAATGAAATTTAATAAATGCTATGCATGTTCGTATCTTACAAAATACCTAGTATACTAGACAGTAATAGCTTCCTGATCCTGAAATACTTCTCATAATAAATATTGCACATTCAGAGAACAAAATGGTATGCATGTGAGAATGTGAGACGTTATTGCACATCTAAGTAGTTGAAAAATTACTGGGATATCCATCAGAGAGAAAGGAAATGGCTTATAGTGTGGATGATTGACCGGAAGCAGGAGTTATAGAGTCTGATGGCTGTGGGAGGGAAGGATATCCTGTGACATTCAGTGGAGCACTTTTTGCTATTCAGTCTCTTACTGAAAATGTTTGTCTGTCCAACCACAACAGTATGAAGTGGGTGATTAGCATTTATAAATAATAGACTGAAGCCTAGACAACATTCTCTGATCTGCTATAGTTTCCAAGCTCTCCAGTTTCCCTCCTACCAGAGAGCCAGACTTCTGAATTAGTTTGTTTAGCCTGTTAATGTCTGCCATTTTCATATTGTACCAAACAAGCCACACCCCACCAAGCATGCCACAGCAAATAAAATAGCGCTGGCAACTACACACTCATAAAACATCGGAAGCATTGTGTTTCAGACCCAGGACTCTTTGTAGAAAATACAGCCTAGTTTGACCCTATTTTTATATGGCCTTTGAGTTCTTGAACCAGTCTAGCTTACTGTTTATTTACACACCCAGATACTGACTGATATTTCTGAATGATCTCCACATCCACTCTTAATAGACAGGGGAGTAGCTGGAGATTGTTCTCTTCTTTAATCCACCATCAGTTCTTTAGTTTTACAGGTGTTGGTCTGCAGCTGATTTGGCTCACACCGGTCAACAAAACCGTCCACTACTTTCCTATATTCTGTCTAGTCACTATGCCTGATACTTCTCACTTCTGCACAGTCATCAGAGAATTTCTGCAGATGGCAGCCATCTGTGTTGTAGCTAAAATCATCTGTGGTCTTCATGGTGAAAAGGAACAGTGACAGAACTGTCCCTTGTGGATCACCAGTGCTACACAGCACAGCGTCCAAGACACAGCCCTGTAGCCACACATACTGTGGCCTTCCAGTCAGATAGTCCATGATCATGAAACAAGGGATCATCCACCTGCATTGCCAATGGCTTACTGTCCAGTCTGGTAGGCTGGATGATGTTAAAAGCACATGAGAAATCGATGAACATAATCCCAAGATTTCCTCCTGTCTTGGTTAGGTGACTGTAGGCATAGCGCAGCAGGTAAATGATAGCATCTTCAACAATGATGACCTAATCTGGGGGCGAAGTATTTCCAGGATCAGTCTCTCAAAAACTTTCATTTAAATGTGCGGTGAGTGCCACTGGTCTGTAGTCAGATGGGGCTCAAGGATGTGCCTTCTTTGCAACAGGAACCAGAGAACATATTTTTCACAGCTCCAGCACCTTTAGAATACTCAAGATAATGTTGAAAACCCTTAGTAGCACACCACTGATCTGTGAGGTGCAGATTTTGAGCACCCATGGGCTGATGCCATCAAGGCCTACCACCCTGGCAGAATGAAGTCTGCATAGTTCTCTCATGACTTTGTCTTCAGTAAAGGTGATAAATAGTTTGCTTGTTCTCAGCATTGCAGACAGGGGTGGGGTGATTTCAGCTAGTAAGGGGGGAGCAGAAGAAGGCATTAGGAATACTTTGTGATGGAAGAATTAAAATGAAGGTTTAAGGTAACATTTTTAAGACAGTGGTAAGACCAGCAATGATGTATAGAGCTGAGATATAGCCAGTAAAAGGAGAACTTGAATGTGACAGAAATGAGAGGCAGAATTGTGGAGTTTCAAAAAAATGACTGAATAAGAAATGAAACAGTCCAAGTTACAACAAAATTGAGTGAGATACTAAAAGTACAGGAAAGTAGATTGAAGTGGTATGGATAAGTAATGAGGAGAGACAATGTGGGCAAAAGAGTAATGGAAATGAAAGTGCTGGGGCGGAGGAATTGAAGGATTCAGAAGCGGAGATGGATTGATTGAAGTGGACGGATAAAGTAATATCCGGGGTTTGTTTCCTGCCTTGTGCCCTGTGTTGGCTAGGATTGGCTCCAGCTGACCCCCGTGACCCTGTAGTTAGGATATAGCGGGTTGGATAATGGATGGATGCTGTATGAAGAAGATTGATCATACACATCGATCCTGTTTCCATAGAGTGAGAAAAAATGTAAGAACTAAACTTACTGGTATTAGTAGATGTAACTTTAAAAATGTACTACAGGTGATTGCAAATATTAGCATAACTCATTTTTGTATTACTGTATTTACTGATTGAGGAAAAAAATGCTTAAGATAATGTGTGATTGCACATAAATATAAACAAAATTTTGTTGAAACATTAGACTTGAAAAGTTGTCCAACCTTCTCAGATGTTCTGTGAACATCAAGCATAAAGCATGTTTCAAACTTGTTTTTCGCCCAAGCACTTAATGCATTCAAAATGAGGTATATTTGCTAGAGGAAACAATTCCTGAAAACTGGATTCCATACATTCTGTTTTACAGTTTTGTACTAATAACTACAGTCAACCCTCGTTTATCGCGGTTAATCCATTCCAGACTCTGCCGCGATAAATGAATTTCCGCGAAGTAGGATTCTTTATTTATAAATCGAATATTTTCGCAGTTAGAGCATAGAAAACCTGTTTACGACCTTCTAAATACAGTAATCCCTCCTCGATCGCGGGGGTTGCGTTCCAGACCCCCCCGCGATAGGTGAAAATCCGTGAAGTAGAAACCATATGTTTGTATGGTTATTTTTATATATTTTAAGCCCTTATAAACTCTCCCACACTGTTAACATTATTAGAGCCCTCTAGACATGAAATAACACCCTTTAGTCAAACGTTTAAACTGTGCTTCATTACAAGACAGAGATGGCAGTTCTTTCTCACAATTAAAAGAATGCAAACATATCTTATTTTCAAAGGAGCACCGTGAAGAGCAGATAATGTCAGAGAGCTCGCTAAGAAAAGTAAACAATCAAAAAATCAATACGTGCTTTTAAGTATACAGAAGCACCACGATAAAGCGGCATTTTGTAGAGGAGCGTCCTATCATCTAGGCAAACAGCCACTGTGTAAACAGCCCCCTCTGCTCACACCCCCTCCGTCAGGCAGAGAGAGTGAGAGAAGAAAACAAAACAAGCGCCACGCGGGAAGCATATCTTATAGCATGGAGGAGTTTTAGTTAATATGTAATACATGCTCTGATTGGGTAGCTTCTAAGCCATCCGCCAATAGCGTCCCTTGTATGAAATTAACTGGGCAATCAAACTGAGGAAGCATGTAACCTAAATTAAAAGACCCATTGTCCGCAGAAAGCGTCGAACCAGCGAAAAATCCGTGATATATATTTAGATGTGCTTACATTTAAAATCCGCGATAGAGTGAAGCCGCGAAAGTCGAAGCGCGATATAGCAAGGGATTACTGTATATCTTGATCTTTGAACACTAGTTAGTGTCTCACACAGTGATGAATTGAAGAATATGATGGCCCCATAACCATTTTGAAATGTGTTTTGCTACTGACTGACATTTAAATAAATCACCATTAAATCAACACAGTTTGCTTCCACAGAGATGCTGAATAAGGTCATTAGCAGAAAGGAAAAACACTACTCGGTGTAAAATGTTATGTATTTGTTTTACTTTCATTCTTAACAAAAATATGTAGATCTTTGAAACTGAGTCGGTCTGTTTGGAAAGTGCAACATTAAACTGAACATAATCCGTGTAGTTCTTATTACCTTTTGTACCATGAGAAAATTTGCCACGTGTTATGTTTGATAAATTTGTTGCAAAGTACAATGTGATTATGTACATGCCTGTATGCATTTTTCTTGTTTATTTTTTATTGTCTGTCTGTAGGCATTGTAGGCAGGCAGTGTGGTGTAGTGGTTAAGGCTTTCGACTTCAGACCCTGAGATAGTGGGTTCAAGTTCAATGACACTGTGGGACCCTGATCAAGTGAATTGACCTGCCTGTGCTCCAATTGGAAAACCAAAAGAAATGTAACCAATTGTATCATAAATATTATAAGTCACCTTGGATTAAGGTGTCAGCCAAAGAAGTAAATGTAACAATGTGATGTACAAATGAACAAGACTGTATTTTTATTTTTTTGTGACATTCCTGTACAGTAATCTCCATAAGGTGCTTTAAGTACTGAACTTTACTACTGTTTTTATAATCTGGGCAAAAACAGGTGACGTGATTGATTTGCTAAGGATCATATTGGGAGTCGGAGACTGAAATTTATTGGGTAGTCATGTGGTTTACAGCAACTTTTAACTACTATGCCATACTGCATGGAAGTCATTGCTGACATATATGCTGCCTTAAAACAATTTTTTTACACTAGACATACATTTGCCATCCATCTGTTCATCTATTTATATTATTTTTTGTCTTTTTTATGTGTTGAAATTGTTTAGTTTTTTCAAAAATATTAAGATGCAATTAATGTTCTTTGAGATTACTTTACTTTCTCCAGGAACAGGACGTTCTAAATTTAAAAAAAAAAAAAAAAAGATAATTTTTGAAAGTATAAAATTTGTTAGGTGCAGGGCGTTTTTTTTTTTAATATAAAGTTTGCTTTCATTTTAAACATAGACCTTCTGAACAAAACCTAGTGTTCAGCTGTAATTTGTATTTTACTTTTCTGTCTGTATTCTCTGTTGTATGATTCCCTGTTGAGAAAAGTAAAAACTTGTTTGATGCTTGCATGATCTCTTTTTCTTATTGCTCTTGTAAGGATTTACCATTCAACTTTAAAATAACATTGTCAAACTGAAAAGGTTGCATTGACACCCTGTTTTCTTTTTTGTCATAAAATGTACAGAATGTTTTTAGCAGTATGCAAAATGAAGGCCTCAGTAATTGGTTTCTTTGTATCAAACAAAGTGTTCATATAGGTTTTCATTCACAAATGCATCTGACATTCAAGATTGTCTACGATGGCATTCTCTTCTGTAAATGACTACTTTATGAATTGTTCGGTACAAGTTGTTTAGATATATTAGTGAAGTGCTACTGTCTAGAGCACCCTGCTTAGAACCTGCACGTTATCATAGCATAAAGTAGAAGCTGAACAATAATAAACTCGGTTCCTAGGACTGTGGCACCTCCTTGGTCTGCTGTCACGAGAGCCACATCTGTTGGCTCTCAATATGCATCTAACAGACCGCTATTGTGTGCCAGTTGAATAGAGATGTCTGTCCCTGATGCATGCTTGTGCCTCTTATCTTGACACTACAGTTTACTTTCATAATTTTTGAGTTGAGGTATTGAAAAAGATCTCCTTCATACTAAGTGGTGTTATTTATGTATTTTGTTTTCTTTAGATTGGTAACAACCAACTGAAGACTCATCTTTGTGACTGGATGAAAAAGGTAAAGTGCAAGCATATCATTTTTTTTAATTTAGTGTCTCTTTTTATGAATTTTACTGGAAGTCTGAATCATAAATAGATGTCAGCATCTAAAGAAAAAGTCCTCTTTTGTCCTGTCCTTGTGTTTAGTAGAATTGTAATGAGAGGTTCGGCTAGTTTACAGGAGACTGTATATAGAAAAATGTCCTAAGGTCTATGGTCTGGATGTAGCTGTTGTATGTTCGTTATTTCCAGGTTCTTCGGTTACTGCTCTGTTTTATGTACTAATTGTACACACTTACCACATAGCTTTTAAAACATTGTAAATTATCTAAAGAAAATCTTAAGTGATCAAATTACAGCATCTTTAAAATATTGTAATTTAAAAGTACGATACATCTCCATACTTACTTGAAGCACCCACCAACCTAAGTTTGCGAGATTACTATAACTAACACTAATATAATAATTTTCTCATTGATATTTTCATTTGACTGAAATTTGGTTTTCCAAGTATATTATATTTAAAGCGACCAATGGACTTTTTCTTCTTTTTTTTTTACAAAAAATAATTATTTTTTTGGCCATTTCTATCACTCATGATCAAAGCAAGTTATAAATAATTTTAAATAAAAAGTGTTACTTTACAAATTTAAATATAACATTCTGAACTGGCAGATGATTGTTGGAAAAAAATGATATTAATTAAGGTAAAAGTAAATTTGGCCATCATTGGTCAGCGCATAAGAAGCCTTCGTTACATTTTTTGTTGTAATGTATTTTTAACACTTTAATTTTACAACATACACATTCTGGTGTTCTGAATATCAATTACTTTTTAATTTTTTCTTCCACCATTTATCCTCAGATTTATGATTCCCCTACTGAGAAAATTTGTCTTAATATTTATTCTTGAAGGACGTCTATTTCACCTAATGATCACCATTTGTGATGTATATTTAAATAATGGACAGACTTTTACATTTTCTAGTAGTTTTACCACAGAATAAACCGATATCTTGGGTAAATAGTATGCTATATTTTTCAGGTTTGTCTGTTCTCTCCCCCCCTTACTCCAATATTACATAACTGGTCCCTGCATAATTTGTGATGTGCTGATTATTGAATAATTGCTGAATGTAATTTTGTTTTTCTGGGACTGTAAGAATATTCTACATATGTTTACTGTTAAAAGTCACATCAAAGCCAGTTTTATGGACCTACCTGTATATAAGGAAGCCAACAGCTGTGATTGTGCATAAACCATAGTATGTTAATGAAATTGAAAGTTAAGTTGGTAAGAGGACCATCGTATACCAACTTCCTTTTCAACTTGAGGCAATTATTGTAAGGTTTTTGTCATCACTGAGGATGACAATTGGAAGTCGTTTGATATTTAAGTCAGTCTTAAGGTTCTTTGTTCTTCTTGTATGTAAACCTGCCCTGTTTTCTGCCTGACTCTGACCACAAATAAGTCGGCTTCACGTCAGAAGAAAAATGTTAAATAGTTCTGTACATGAGATCTACACACAGATGTGATATTGTGCCCTTGAAGATGTGGAGTACACTAAACAGCATAGGATGCTTGGTTCAGTCTTTACTAGTGACAAATTGTGTTACCGTGATCTTGTAATCTAATTGTAAATTCATGTGAACAGGAAGATTTAAATAGGGATTTGTACGTGTCTGTATAAGCAGGGATTTGCCAGATAACCAAGGCATTTTTAGTGTCATTTGTAAAAGTTTGGCTTGTAACACCTTATGGTTGAAAGTTTCCTGTTCACTTGTATGCAGTTATTTCTTTGGCAAGTTCATATGATATATCTGTACTGATGAAATTACCAGCATAACCTTTCATATGAAGTCGTCAGGATCAAATCAGGTTCTTTAGAGATTTATTCATTGATTAGGCAAGTTTGATCATTGAAGTGTATTTTATAATGGAGATATTACTTTTTGGTTTTTACCTATACATCCACTAGAAAGTAGTTATTTTATGCGTCGTTACCTATTACTCTCTCAAAAATTCTGTGTATTAAGCTTGGAATTGATCTGCCACAGGTCGCGAATTAGAAGGCTTAAATGGGGTCACGTTAATGATGGAGACATGCTCTCCAGGGATGGACTAATGCATGATAGTAACTGGAATCCAAACTTGCATTGCCCAATGAAAACCATGGTAGTGTTGTGGTAAACTGAAAATGTAATAATGTAATAAAATAAACAAGCCAAAATGAAAATGAATTCAGCACTATTTGAATCCTAATTAAGAGCAAAATAAAAATTTATTGAACCAAGTTAAAATTTAAGTTACTGACATTCATAACAAGAATGAGCTGGATTAGGATGTGGATGTTCTTCAATGAGACTCTTGCTCCACACTTCTCACTGGTTTAGCTGATTCTGCAGAAAGTCAAATTATGGGTAAGCTAGGAGTAGCATGTCTAATGGTTAGGAAATCTTACACATTGGCTCACAGCCTATTGAAACAGCACTGGATGTATAGTGTTCTTGTTAGAGCTATTCACTCCAAATGACTGTATTAAATAAATACTTGGCATTTGTTTTTCAGAGTTCTTCCTTTTTAACCAGAGTTTTTAGTATGATCTTGTATACTGTAGATTTACATCTTTTAGCATCATCATTTTTCTATAACATTGTTTCATATACACACAAAGTCAATATAGCAAGTAACAATACTTTTTCCTGCCCTTTTCTGCTCATTTACAACACTGGGTCCTTTGCATATAATCACTTTCTTTCTTATGCTCTTGCACACTTCTTATCTCTCTCTTGTTTGACAAAAGGTTAGCCTAAACATCCTGAAGACTAAATGAGTTTCTACTTCCTCTTAACCCTAAATGCCACTAAAGTTTGACTTTACAAATTTCAAAATGAGTTCAACAGGGTCTGCCTTCTTGTCGGCAGACTATAATGGAAATTTTCTCTAGCCTAGTGTGGGTTGCCTTTCTTAAAACTCTTTCTAACCAGCAGGAGTATATTTTCCAAAATATCCACTTGGTTCTCGGTTTTAAAAATTCCTAATGAGTGTGCCCTGACTACCTCACACTTAGTCATCTCATTATTTGTAAGTATTTTTATTTTCACAGAAATTATCGATTAAACAATTGATTTTTATTAAATGTACCAGAGTTAGAACAAAAAATCAAAAATGTTGTTCGTTCCTAGAGAATTTTTTTTTATACATGGAAATGGATGGTAAAAAACCTGAAAGTGTTGCCATTTTCAGAAAAATATCACGTGATTATAATTGTCACTGATACTCCATACTGCTATTATAAAACTAAATTTGTGCAATGTGGTAGTGTAAGCTGTTCTCCTTTACAACACTCAATATTCTCTGCTTTGACTCGTTACAACAGTACAGTTTTCATGACAACAAGCTGTCCCCTATATTCATAGGCATCTGTGTGGGAAAATGAACATGTAAATGCAGTTTGGTTTTGTGTCTGGGAAGGGGAAAACAGATGTGATTTTTTTTTTTTTTGTTGTCAGGCAAATGAAGGAAAAGCATCAGGCGAAGGTAAAGAATCTACATAATTAATTTCTATATCTGGAGAAGGTGTTAGGCAGTGTGCTGCAAAAAGTTAGGAAAGGGTCTGTGAAGTAATAGTTATTTTCTGAGATGATGAAAAGGCACAAGGAAGTACAAACAGTAGTCATGGTATCCAATGAAGATAGTGAGCATTTTGAAATTAATATGAGGCTCCATTAAGTATTTTTATTCATTAACTGAAGTGGATCCAGTCCCAACCAGTACTTCCAGGAATGCATACTCGGAGAAGTATGAAAAGGATTGTTGACCTAAGGTTCTCTAATAAGAATTTAGTAAAGTTATGTTTGTTATGAGAGATCCACGAATCACAAAAATCTACCTTATTAAAAGGACAAGTGTGTGTGTGTCCTTACAGTTCACAAACATTTTTATTAATGAAATGTATTGCATTTGACATTCTAATAAGTGGTGCATCACAGACATTAACACTGCTTTCACGAATCCCATACCAATTGGCTTATAACTGAGATGCATTGCTTGGTGTACTGCAAACATTAACACTGAGGTCTAAGTTGATTACTCAGGTTTCAACCCATCTTAGATGGGTAGTACACTTAGTACGTGATAAATAGTAAAATTACATTCTAATTCAGATCATGCTGAGTTTCTTTCCCAGTCATGCCCCACTATATATTTATCTTTACTGATCTGAATATATAATACAGTACCATCAGGTAGGACGCGAAAGTCAGTAGGTGGTAAAATTTCACGCAGTTGTACTTTTTATGTAATGGAACAATATTGGTTAACCTCCAGTCACTGGGAATTGTTGCTGCCACAAAAAAAGTAGAAGGCAAAGGTTTATAATCTAGACAGTTTAAGTTCACATTTATACAATTAAATTATTAAAGACCAGTGACTGTAGTACAATATGAAGAAAAACAAAAAGTACAGTATGAGCAACAAAGTCTGCTTCATATATTAAAAGCAGCACATTCAACCGCAGCTTTTATTGACAGGTCACATGATATTCAGCAGTCTCTCAAAGTGGTAACTACAATATTTCTTACTGACATTGTCACTAATGACAACATGGAAGGATAAAAATTGTTGGCTTTCTCTATTCTTCTGCATTTTTTTTTTAATCTTGAGAATTTAGTAAATTGAAAACTTGTTTATATTTTCTCTGAGTTGCTTGCAGCTTTTGATTAAGTTGTGTATTTTAACCTACCCTTAACATTTCATATCTCCAAGTTGCCTAAGTTTTCATAGTTAGTGGACATAAACTGGTTTTGATCTTTAGATGCTGTATAAAAATGTTTCATTCAAAAGAAGATTTTTTCCCCTTTATCTCATTCCTGGCTTGAAGCCCATTATCTTGTATATTGTTGACAGTTCTTTTTTTGTGCTTTAATGCTGACTTGGAGACATTTGTAAAGTACGTGTACTGGATCATTATGCAAAAAAAAGTCAGTTTTTGCATTACTTCATCTGGTAAACCTAGCTATTCCAGACGTACTTTTGCCTGCTCTCTCCATGATAGATCAGACCCCGTGTGAAAAAATTGTACATGGTCATAACCAAATAACCAAAAACATTAGAATTTCATGTAATATTTGTTTCTTTTTTTTCATAGTGTCACAGAAATCAGTCTTAATATGTAAAGAGTACAGTACATGCTGCGATTAAAAAAAAAAAAAAGTCTTATGCCTATAAATTAGTCTACGTGACCATCATCATCAGGTCCTTCCATGAAAATATGATGATTTATGTTAGGTAGAATGCCCAGAGGGGACTGGGCGGTCTCTTGGTCTGGAACCCCTACAGATTTTATTTTTTCTCCAGCTTTTGGAGTTTTTTTTTGTTTTTCTGTCCACCCTGGCCATCGGACCTTACTCTTATTCTATGTTAATTAATGTTGACTTATGTTTATTTTTTATTGTGTCTTCTATTTTTCTATTCATTTTGTAAAGCACTTTGAGCTACATTTTTTGTATGAATATGTGCTATATAAATAAATGTTCATTCATTCATTCATTCAATTACTCTATTTCAAGCATGCTTTTTATGTATAAAGTCTGACAAAAAAATAAAACATTATTATGTAAAATCATCCATGCTAAACTTTTACAAGTTCTTATTGCCTTTTTCTATTCTGTTTAAATGTTTCTGTACAGTATGTGTTTCTTTGCTTATCTTGGATATGTTGAATATTCCTGGTTTATTTGGAATAAGAGTGCATCTCTCTCTCTGATTGTCTACTCTCTAATTTTCTACTTTTGTATGCAGTGACATGCTTTTCTCTTCTAATTAGTAAACTGATTCTTATTTTTCATCATTTGACCTGGGGAATTTATCATCAGTAAAGTGATGGATACCAGTTAGCGTGCATACTTCTCAGAATGATTATCATGTACTGCGCTGTTGAGTTATGAATATCCACCAGAGGGCAGTGCAACGTAAGGAGTGTATTCTATGCTTTGTTTCAAACATGGGAGCTTGCCTTGGATAGCCTTCCCAGTTCTTCTGGTACAGTATATGTCATTCTGCCTCCTTTTGCCATCTGTTATAAATCAAAAATGAGCTTGAATATTACTTTTTACAGTTTAATTTGTCATTACAAATTTGCTCATAGTTTATCTCGTATTTATTTTTATATTTTGCAGTTTACTTTTATAAATTCCAATTGGCAGTCCGAGAAGACATCTGTTTTTCATTCAGCCATTTATTTTCTTTGCAACACATTCTATTTTATAGATCATCTATCACTTGTTTTAGTAGAGAGGGTTATTTAGAAGTGCAGACAATCAAAATGCACCTTCATTTTAGGGTCTATATTACAGGGCACAAGTACACTGGTTCTAAAACAATTTAATAACTTTACTCATGGTTTTCATAATAAAAAAAAAATTAAAAAAGCATGTTTTTTATATTTTTATTATTTAAAGGAACGTTTTTACTCCCGATGTTACTGTTGCTGGGTTGTGAAAAGTCACATCTTAACCTGACACAAACCAGACTTGAATGGGAGCAAGGAGTTATCTTATAAAAGGTAGAAGAGCTCCATTCAGATAGCAGCAGCCTGCAGGGATACCCTGCCAGCTC
This sequence comes from Polypterus senegalus, assembly GCF_016835505.1. NCBI lineage: Eukaryota > Metazoa > Chordata > Cladistia > Polypteriformes > Polypteridae > Polypterus > Polypterus senegalus. The sequence continues at coordinate 34,562,455 of NC_053158.1, forward strand.
TGAAATATTAGTTAAAATGTGTAAAACTTGAAATAGTTTATCTACATTTTTATAGTATGTGTCCCTTTTTTCCAGTGTTTCAGGTCACCCTTATTTAGGTTATCAAAGATACCAATACATTATTTGAAACTTAATTTTTCCTTGTTTGCTTTATGATTAGATCTAGTATTTTTTCCTACTGTCAGACAGGTTTTTCTTTTTGAAGGATTTATACCACCTGTCAGTTGTAACTGTGGTGTAGCACAATAGTGATAGCAAAGAATTTGTCCCAAATATGCAAATTATGCTTTTATTTTTTACTTGGCTATTTTAGCAATTCAGTTCTTTGAGCCTTTCATTATATATTTATTTGTAGTAAATAAACAATGCCTTATCTTTTCCTTTGCCAAAGCTAACAGCCCCCACTTGTTCTTTGCAGGAAGTATTTTTTATTTTATCCTGCTAATATGCCTAGTCATGCTGTTTTTCACTCCATAAATATATATATGCATATTTAATCTCATTTCAAGCATTACTTACATTATTTTGTATGTTTTAAATTACCATATGATGGTGCTATACGGTTTATAAATGCAGTTATAGACAAAATTCATTAAGTGTACGTACAATGGTTGGTAGATGATTTATTACATTTTTATTGTCAGGTAAGGAAGGTTCATGTTGCATTGCGATGGAGTGGGACACTTGTACAGGTCATTTTGAAAAATAACGTGTACACATTAAGTGAGATAGGTGTGTGGGTATGTGTTTGTAATTTGAGCTTAATATGGGTTCATCATTACTTGAGAGAATAAGTGCCCAGGCTTGTATAAATCATGGACTTTATTGACATTAAATTTGAACTCCATTAGCATCAAATCCACTAACAAGGAAAAAAAAATTCAGTTTGTTTGTGTGCCATCCCCCAACAAACTGTCTGTCTAGGGCTTGTCAGAACTTAAAATTGTCTTGGCTTTTTTAGACACCAGTGCCTTGTGCACCTTGCTAATAGGTGTTAGTAGTGGAGTGGCTGATCTGGCTGCAAGAAAAAGACAAATATCTAGTTATTTCTTATAAGGAGAAAATGTTAAACGTTCATCCCCTTTTTTGTGTACTCCATTCTATGAGTTTTCACCCTTCTGAAAACTTTAAAATTCATCCTAGTCTTGGTTCGCACTGAACAATATAGTCACTGCATAGAGAATGTTACATTTGTTCCAGTATCTTATTTAAGCTAGATATCTCCATAGCGGTATGTGGTAGCTCTTGGCCTTTAGTTACCCTTACAGTGTCAGTCCTTCAGGGCAGCTAACCAGTGGTCTGTATGATCGAAGGAACATCATCTTCCTTTTTGTTCACTCCTGGAATTTTGTGTCACCCCACCAAGCTGCTTCTTCCTCCAACATATACTAGTTCCCCAAACTTTTGTCTCCCTAGGTCAGTGAGCAAATACACATGACTTGCTGTCCCCTACATTTCCACACAAGCATAAGCAGGACCTTCTGAGAGTATCTCTCAAATTTTATTAGTGTTTAATTGAGGCAGTCTGCAACACATTAATCTTTTAATGTAGATCTTGTTTTATTTTGTATGTTCCCAATTGTCTAAACGCTGATTCTAATGATGCTAGAATTGTTACTTGGTCAAATACTGAAACTGCTAAAAGAAAAATGCTATAATTGTTTTGATTCATTTAATGATTCATACAGGTGTAATTAAATTTTGGTTGTGGTGTTCAGGTACCAGAAAATGATATACTATATGTCCTGGGGGAATTACTGTATAATGCTAATAACACTGGCAGCTGCTGGCCAGTGGAATTTCAGTCTGCTTGTCAAATATTTTTGTTAAACAGCTAAATCTTTTATTCTGATGGCAATAAATGTGAAAGGAGATGTTCAAGCTTAGTTATGTTAACTTTTTGTAATACTGCACTACCAAGTAAAATGGTCAAATAAAACAAGTTTGAAATGTTTAAAATTGTAAACACTTTGTATTAGTTATGAAAGGCCTGAATTATATCCACGAAAGTGGTTTTGGAGTGTAATGTTTTTTTTGTTTTTTTTTAATTTTATTTTATTGAAATCACACAACATTCCATATAAATAGATACATTTTTATAAAAATAGGATCAAAAACAAATCGACCTCCACCCCCTGTCTTTTGTATTAATTTATTTTGTCACAAAGAATCTTAATGCCCAGTACAAATCGGTCTGCTGATTTGAATTCTTTGTTGGCAGTAGTGAGTGAGTAACAGTAGGTGACTCCTTGCAGGCTTGACACTTGACTGTAAGAATCTGGAAATTTGTTAAAAAAAAAAAAAAGTACCAAGCCAGTTAATTATGTCTAGCCATCATGATTTCTTATAATTGAGGTCTGACTTCAAGACTTTCCATTTCTCTGACCATCATCAATTCCCTTCCAATAGGATAACAGTATTTATGTTCAATTTGAAGAAAGTTGTGTCTGTTGTTCAGAAAAATATTAAAAGGATGAAATACTGCTGTGATGGAACATTTAAAATTTACACAAATCAAAGGTAAAATAACTCCTGCCTGCATGTCTACAGTATTAGTTGATTTCCTTCTGATATGAAGCTGTAGGTCAAGCCATTGCTTGTTCCTCTTCTTTCACATTCTTTTAAAGTGAAGCTCCTAAAAAGGGAAGGAAAAAAGAGCTTGTTGTATGATCCCGATCCCCCAATCCCCCTCATAGGTCAGTTGTATTTTTCCCTGCTAACAATTTAAAGGAAAAAGGGCTACTTTTAAGTGTTTTGGTCATTGTCTTAGAATTAGAATGGCACTAATTGCTACTCCATTGTATATCAGTACACTGAATTGCAAAACAAACTGGTAAAACAAAATTGAACTTATTAACCTTACTAACCTTTATTTTATTTTGTGTTTTTACTTTCAGAGTATGCCATCAGTTAAATTTCTGTTAAATAGTTGATTCACTAACAAACTCATGTGAGTAAGAGCCTTTCCTGATTGAAAGTAACATTTTGTTGGCAACCTTTGCTTTTATAAATTGACCATTTGCTTTGTGAATTAAGAGCAACAAATGCCTCAAATTTATTGGTACAGTCAAAAGTTAGTAAGAAAGCCATGCCTATCCTGTTGCACATTTACCATCTTCTTAATTAAAATTTTCATGCTAAAGGTTCAGATTTGTAAAAGGTTTTAAAAAAAAATGTATTCACAGTAGTATTAGCATTATTACTTTTTAAAGACTCCAGGTTGGCGTAGGTGGAGGCTGAATTTTGATGAAGGCTAAATGACATACACTAATGTAAGACTTAAGCATACCAGTTCTTTCATCAGATTATAGCAATACTGTACATCTATTTTTTCCTTATTCTTTTTAATTCTTAGTTTATGTACTGCATTCGTGAGAGAATATGTGTATGAAGGTACAGTATATCCCTGCACCAAATATTTTCTTTTTCTATAAGGCTAATAAAGTGTAACTAGATCTGTGAGTTAGTTCCATTCTGTCAGATCTTTCTTGTTCTCCATTACAGAATTCTCTTCACTGTATGATGATTCTACATTCTATGTAAACTTCGTGGTAGCTCATTTTTGTCAAAAGATTTAAGGTATTTCTTATTAGAAAAGAATACACTTGTAATTGATTCTTGTACAGAAGGTGCTAGTATATGATTAATGGTGCTCCAAAATGTTTTTTTATGAACATAAATTAAATAAAAATGTGGCAAAGCAAAATAGTACAATACAAAAGAAACAACAATATAGTGTTTCTGTAGGGTTGAACAGAAACCACACTTTCATGTAAATGAAGGTTCTGTACTGTGCAGTTTATTGCACCAAAGTATGTGCTGTGCCCTGCAATAAGTGTTAATACCAAAATACAAATAAATGTCACTTTTTACAGTGATTAAACTGGACATATCTTTATTTGGAGTATCCCCCTAGCTCTGAAGGAAAAATATCTACAAGCTTATATTATCTTTTTATACAGTATATATAATACGCTACCGTGGCTGTTCATTTGTCTGTCCAGGAATTTAAATCACCTGTAGCTTGCAAACCGTTTGAACTATTGACCTGAAATTTGGTACACGTATGCTATGTGACATCTACTATCTGCTTTTGGAGTGATGATTGACCTCCACGGTTATTCCTGTTTTTATTTTTATTTTATTTTAGAAACAACTCTCGGCAGCGGCGGCACATGCGTACAGACACCGTTCTCATCCCTACCACCTTCTCTGTCACTTCCCCTACCTCTTCATGTCTTAAATCATTTTTGAGGCAGATTCAAGACTTAAGTGCCAGCTGAAGTGAAAAATTAAAGAAAACTAACTAAGCAATTGCAACACAAACACTGACTTAATCGCTTTTAACGCAAAAAGATGCCAATGAAAGAAGTGGGCCGTTAGGGTGGAGAAAAGAAGAGCTGCTCAGGAAGCAGCAAGTGCATCAACCTCTGAGCAAACGAATGCTAAACGTTCAGATAAAGAGTATGAAAACTATTGCGCCGCTACTGGTACTATATAAACTGCCAAAGAACACACTTTTTAAAATGTAAAACAACATTACAGCTGAAGGCCTAGAAATTGCAAAACATTCTTGTTGCAGAAAGGAAAATGGGGTGTGTGAAGAATTGTATCTCTTTTTAGACTTTAATTAAATGAGAAAAATAGGGTAGGTATAATGCCCTGTTGCTGTTTTTGTATTGTCTTGATGGGCTAGCGCATCAATGTTGTTTTTAAGTAATCAAAGCCATTCAGCCTATGGACCTTTTTACAGTAAAGCCTCCTGGTCACAGCTAAATAAGAAGCCAGAAAGAGAACTTGGTGACAACAAGAAACTTCACTCACTACTTTTATTCCAGAGACTCCCTTTTCTGACAATGTGATAATGATAACACTCTTCTTTCAACAGCATTAAAACAAATCTCAGTATTTTTTTTCCTGTCTAATAGTTTAATTAGTCCTTTTATGTCTGTTTGAATGCAGGTGGGCATTTTTATACTAGGCCTTCGGCTCGAGCTACAGTATAATTAAACCTGGATTAAGACCCCCACAGGCCCCTAGGTGAATTAGCTCCTTATTAGGGAGTTATTCACATTAACAATGCAGTGAGTGGACACCCTGTAGTTTTAATGTTGCATGTATTTCGCATAGAGACTCGACAGTTTCATCAAGCTGCAGAGAGAGCTGATCATTTCATCAGACGGGGGCTGGAGGACACGGGAGGGTGGATTAGAGAAAATCTACAGTGTAAATGTCGAGAAAAATCATACGATTAAACAGTCTATGCTTAAAATGCAAAGAATTTCCCCCTTGTTTGTTTAATGCTAAAGTTTTTTTAGTTTGCTTATCAGGAAATTTACAAGGTTTTGGATAATAAAGGGACACATTCATTTCTATATGCAAATTAATAATAAGGTAAGTTTTTGCAAAAGTATGAATCTTGAGGTCTTGAGTCATGTTTTCCTCTACAGTCTGTTGTTAACAAGAGAATGGGCCATTACACATGATGAGAAACGCATATCCTGATGTCTGGAAGACATTACTGGCCTAGCATAGATAACACTTTACAAAACTTGACAATTTCATGTTAACAATTTTTTGTGTGTGGAAAATAACTTCCAAATACATGTTGTTACTTTAGAGAGAAGGGTACAAAACATCCATCTGTCCATTATTACTACCCACTATTATGATAGTTTAAATTTGATATAATCTAAGGTTCTTGTTTTTGTGTACTGTAAAACAGGCATGTCAAACACGCGGCCTGCAACAGAAATCTGTGTGGCCCGCATGACAGATCCTAGTTGGCACTGAACTTGTACAAAATGATCACTATCGTTTGTGATTGAATCATTCTGCATCTTCAGCGTTACTTATTGACTTTTTTTACTTCTGCCTTCTGACAAAAGCGTGTTTTCCCATGGCATTATGGTACCGGAAACGTCATCTGCTAGTATAGCCACGAGCATTGACCAAAGTTAATGAGCCGCAACGTCACAACTGAAGTGCTAGACTGCAGCAGCGGGCAGCAGGGACGGCCTTAGGCATGTGCAAACTGTGCACCTGCACAGGGCCGCCAAATCCCAGGGGTCGGCCACGCCAATATGTATTGAATATAGAAAGAGAAACAGAAAGAGAAAGTAACAACACGGCTGACAGCAATGTGGTTGAAAAACATTGTGTTTCTTGTTAATTAGTACGCTGTATTTACTAATGTCGCTAGAGTTGGAGCAGTAAGCTATATGTAGTATGATAATGTTCTGCCGTAATGAGAATATCATGGGCCCCCACTTGATTTTCAAGTTACGGACACGCACATATAGAAGCGTGTCATGAGCACGAGGCGGCTATGCAGTGTCCGCAACGGACGTGGCCATCTGCTGTGCGTAAGATACCATATTGACATTGGCGGGCAAAGGGGCCATTGATTCTTTCTCTGCCCAGGGCCACCACGAGCCTAGAGCCGCCCCTGCTAGGCTACACTACTGGCTGGGCTGCTGAGACTGGCCACTTGGCAGAACTAACCATCACAAGCACTAATAGCTCGCATATTTTCACGTTTTTTTGCTCTAGTTTGATGTAATTTTGTGCTAGTATTGTAACGAACAGTGCAGACTACAGCTGAAGATCTGAAGTGGACACGAGAAGTTGGTGAGTTGTTTATTAACATATTTTTGTGATTTTGAGTTTGTAAAATTAGTGTAGGTCAGGTGGCTTTTTGCATATCGGCTTATTTTACAATATAAACTTTGAAGTAAACTTAGTAAAGTAAAATTTGGTTTTTGGAGGATTTGTTTTTCAACTTGAATTACTGAGCAATGAATTCAGTGAGCGTTTTTGTGATTTCAGTTCACACGAACAGGACTTTGCGCTGTTCTGTTACAACGTTGAGAATGTGCCTGAGAATATCCAAATGGAATTGATTGAACTGCAGTTAGATTCTAGCCTGAAGGCAAAATACAATGAAGTTGGTGTGCCAGGCTTGTATGCTTACCTGCCACCCTCGTATGTGCAGATCCATAAGTTGGCATCGAGAGTACTGTCTATGTTCGGAAGCACTTACCTTTGTGAGCAATTGCTTTCGTTAATGAAAACTACCAAAACCCCACATCACTGAAGACTTACTGCCGAGCACCTTTCATCCTTCTATATAAAAGCGGTCGGGATTGTCCTTCCGTCTCATGAGTGCTACGCATGCGTGGAGTTTCACACACGCCCCGTCCATTTTGCAATGCACGATGGGATTTGTAGTTTCGTTTTTCCAGGTAAAAGATGATTTTCTACTCCAGACTGTGCGATATCTTCTTCTTCTTTCTTACTATATAAAAGCAGTCGGGATTGTCCTTCCGTCCCGTGAGTGGAAAGCGTAGCGGTACTCCGCTTATCTCAGACTTACTACTTGCAGCTTGCGGTACGAAGCAACATGATGTGAGCAGAGTTCTGGTGCTCCCATCGTTCCCTTACTTTTGTGCGTGATGTGCTGGAAAAATAGACAAAATTATGTCTCTGGAAATAATTAATGTTGATGGAGTACAAATGCCTCACCGCGTAGTAAATATCAGGGGGGTTCAAAAGGGTGACCTCAATATAGAAAAAAAGTTTACATTTCATCACAAAAATAACAGAAACTACGAGTATTAAAGTAATACCGCTCAAATGCAATATAACCAAATTAATGAGTTTGTATAAAATATCAAATTGATCTGCATATTGAATTGCCTTAAGAAGTGGTCAACTTAAAAGTCGTTGCCTTAAAAGGTGGGTCAGCCTAGTCCCTCATAAGTTGCAGCTGCACAAGATTTCAAGCCTGATATTGACGAACTGGTTACCAACAAGAGATGCCAAGTGTCGGGACAAAAGAAATAGATCTCACACTGTAAGACTCCTATATAAGCAATGAATATAATATAATGAATATAATATAATAATATAAGGACCTAGCTAAGAGGCTAAGACTGTAATTATACGCTGTTGTATGGAGAGTGTATGGAAACTTTAAACTTTAAGTGTTACATTTTTTTTAACTTTTCAGTATTGGAAAGAAAGCTACAGTAACTTAGTATAATAGTATTTGTTGCAGTGTGGCCTGATGATGCACATACGGCAGTCGAAGCGGCCCACCAATGGTAGTGAGTTTGACATGCATGCTGGCAGTTCTCTGTGTACTTGGAATTGCTGTGATATTAATGAACTGTATAAATATCATAATCGTCATGAATACTTAATTCTAGATTAAATATTTTTTAAATTAATATTATAATTATTGTACTGTTGAATTGAATCTAAGTTATTACTAACAATTCTGAATATCTCAAGTGAGCATTACAAAGGACTTCATTTTGCCTTTTTTATATAATTAGTTAAAGAACTAAGTGGAATACTTAAGAATAATATTCACCCATCAATAATCAATCCTGCTAATTGTTGTAGGGAATGGGACATTTTCCAGCAGCACTGGAATGAAGGCAGGATCCAGCTCAGGAGAGGGTGTCTGTGCATTGCACTACCTTCTCTAGTACCTTTTTTTTAATACAGTCATGTGTAAATAACATTTATGCAATAAAAGATAATGTAGAAAGAACAAGAAAAAAATCAATTTAAACCTAGAGTCACCTCTGAATTAGACTTTTTTTTTTCCAAACCACACAAACCAAATTTTAAAAAGTAGCCACAAAAGCAACAATTTGTGCATTATATTATTGTATTTATTTTCAACAATGCTGTTGAAAAAGGGCGATACCAGGATTTTCTTATATGCACAGACTTCTCTAACATAAACATGAACTTAGTTAACTAATGAAGTCGGTCCATCTTTTGCTAATGACTTGCCGAACATGCTGGTGCCTGGTCTGTCTCAGTTGGCATCAGATCATTGTGATATCTCTGACACTATCATCAACTGAGAAAATCCAACAAAATAGGTTTAAAGGGCATTAAAAAAGTGAGAGACTCACAACCACAGTAATTTGGCTATAAGCTGCCTAAACTGAAATGGCGACACCTTAATTTAGAATCGCACAGCTTTGAAATGAAAAAGGACAAGCCACAGTAACACAGTTACTTGTTCTGTCCACACCAATATTCTGTGCCTCCTTGAAGCATTGATATTATATTGTTAACATCTTTTTTATGAAGTAAAAGGAGAATGCGTAAGCCTTCTTGGTGGCTTTTTCAAATTTAGCACAGTCCTCCTCTGCAATACGTGAAAATCAAAATGTGGTGTAGTGTCTTGTGAACGATGCATTCCTGATATTGATCTCCTTTTTTTATTCTCAGATTACTGTAGCTAACTTTTAAAGGAGGAAATGGTACTGGACTTTTCTTACAGTTTCCCTGGCAAATGCTGCTTCGCTTCAGCTAGAAAAAGCTTGAACCATAAGTGAAAATTTGTGATTTTGTGAAAAAAAAACAAACAAAAAAACAAGCAGTAATGACCCACCAGCCCCATCACTAAACTGTACATTTCACATAGCATATGTGCTTAAACAGACAAGGGTACAGAACACTGCACATCCAACTGGTCCAGCCTCATCAGCCAAAAACAGGTTTACAGCACCAGGCACAAAGACAGTTTTACATACTGCGAGAAGCAAGATGTATAGATAAGTAAATAAATTGAGCATGTCATAGAAATTTTGAAAGAACAATGTTTTAAAAGATAAAGCTTAGGGTTGTTATAAACATTTTAATAATAAGCTGAATTACTAAGGAAGGCATATTAAATACTTTGCTGTACCCCAATGAATCTTAAAATATCATTCTTTTAGCTAGATTTCTTTCTAAATTATTTCAGAATTCATTTAAATTAGTATCCATTTATATAGTCATTTGATACCAAAAAAGAACTGCTGTGCCATTGCTAAAATTCAGTACAGTATGAATGTATTAGGATGACTGCAATGGATCTGCCATTCTCACTGGTCTGTTCTCATTCTGTTTTCAAATACTTCACATTGCCTTTACTACATGTTTGATGATGGTCACAAGCTGAACTAACCACAACATTTATGTCCTCCAAGCCTTCTTGGGAAATTCCCAGACACTCTTGGGTCCTTTGAGAGATGTAATGCCTCCAGCTTGTCCTGCACCTCACAGTTGCCATGCCTTATACACCACCTGAAGAAGGCATCCAGGGACCCTGCTAACTACATGTTCCAACCACCTCAACTTCTTCCTCTTGATCTAGTGAAGCAACCGTTTTACAGCAGAGTCTTCCCATAGTGCTGAGCTCTTCATCCTTAAACATAAAGGGAACATAGCAACATGGCCAAAATTAAGCCCCTGTGTTGTTTGTACTTGCAGTCTCATTACTTTAGTTATCATTCAGGAATCATCACCATAGATCAAGATTGTGATTTTGATCCCTCCGATTTTAGGGGGTCCTTTCTTACATGTTTTTAAATAAAAAGAGAACCAGAGACAGTAAACAGATGTACATAACAGCATCTAATGAGGAGTCAAACGAAATGACACCTTTTATTGGCTAACTGAACAGATTGCAGTATGCAGGCTTTCTGTGTAATCTGTTCAGTTAGCCAATACAATTTGTCTTGACTTCTCATTGCATCCATAATGGCTAACGCAGTACAACACCCTACTACTACATAACAGAATCTATATTTTAAAACATTCAGATCATTTACAGGTATATGTGCAATTTATAGCCCAATAGAAAAGAATATTTATATTGTTCTTTATATAAAACATGAACATTGTATGTAAAGGTACAACTCTTTCCCAAAAGAGATACTGTATGTGGCATTTTTATTTCCTTTTGTGTACTTCAATGTGCTTTACTATTCAGTTAAATAGAAGCAGAATTTATGGACAGTGTGCTTTAAGTGTTTTAATAAATAGCAATAATTTCTCTTATTAACTTATAGAAATCTGCAAATCTTTCCCCGAGTTTTAAGTAACCTTAAAATTTACATCACATACAATTATTCTTTACGAGTAGAGAATGATGTTTAATAGGAAAATGTAAAAAAAAAAAAAAAGATTAAAATTCTGTAGACAAAACAATTGTGCTTTCGATTATTAAAGGCTGTAACTTTTACAATAAATAACTTAAATTTTTTATTTAATCAATTCCTGGCCGAAGAATATTATTGTTCTCGGATGCAAGGGGAAGGAAGTACACTCGGATGATTTCCATTCTTTAAACAGAGAAGACAATTACTAGCTGCCAACACTAAAGATTTAAGGAGCTTTGAATATGGGATGGTAGTGGGTGACAGATGTGTGTGTTTTGGGATTAGCCATAACTAGAAGCATTAATGTGATTGGAAATGGGTCACTGGTCACAAAGCACTGCATAGGCTGATATGATACACTGTGCAGAGTGACAGTTTAATTGTGAAGGGTATGTTTTATATGACACACAATACATGAATACAGCTAGACCAATATTTGAATGCCACAGGTCACCTGAATGTCATTGTTGATCTAATGCAACCCCTTCATGATAGGCATATACCCAAATTTGAGAGGAATTTTTGGAGCAAGATACTGCCACAAGCCACGAAGCTAAGGCTTCTGTAATGATTCCATGGACATGACTATATATTAAACTTGATGCAGCAATCTCCATAGCCACCAGACCTTTATCCACTTCCCATTGTGGGATGCAAATTGAAATTGTATCTTGTCTTATTTAAGCTGCTCCAAGAACAAATAAGGGAAAACCCACCATTAGTTAGGTGTACCTATATTACTGTAGAGTGCTGTGATCGAAAAATGGATATACAAGTTAGAAAGTGGAATGATCTGGGTAATGGGTTTATACGCCCAGATTTCTTCGCCCCGACGATTTTCCAAGAAAAAGAATTCACACCCTTATTTTCTTTGTAGTTAAACCCTGCCATCTAGCGCTGAAAACAAGTACTAAGCGGAAATTGTGTGTCGTGTGCCAATACAGTATTTTAACAAATTGATACGGTACATCCAGTGTTTATTTTTCAAAACCGCTTAAAACAAGTCTACGCCAATGGGCAAGTTAGGAACCGACCGAGTCGTCGTTAATAAGTGCTTCAGTGTTAAAACTAAGTAAATATTTTATAACATCTATTTTTTGAATGTTTCAGACTTGTTCATTTACTATATTCGTATTTCACTACTTCATACAGGAATCAACAGTTTTTAAATTGCTTTGCTTACTTTCAATATGTCGTTATAGTATATTGTTCCTTTATGGTGTGTAGTGTTTCCCTAGGTTTCTTTTTAGTATTGTAGTAATGCATTGTACAGTTTACTTCGCTAAGCTAAAAGAATGTAGCCAGGTGCACTTTCGTGAAGTTGAAAAGAATATTGGGATGCAGAATCTTACGTTGCTATGTATCGGATTCCTAATGTTTACCGTACAATGCATTGTTTTTCATTTTATATGCATTTTCTTGCAACCTTCTATCCCTGTTTACACATTTAAGCGCTTGACCCCAAATACTGCTGCATTCCATAGAAGCATTGTTAAGGTTACTTCCCGTCTACCCTTAGGGTGACTTTAGTTTGCACAGCTGCAGCTTTGGGATTCAAAACAAAAAAAAAAGACAAGAGCAAAAAGAACACAAGTCGAGATGTAATAGATTAAGCCCACACTGACAGCGTAATGGTGGGTGAGCGGCGCAGTTATGTATGTGCGCGTGTCCCGCGCGTCTGAGAGAAGGGAGGGTTGCTCGGTTGTCATAGTGAAAGGACGAGTCACGTGACGCCCAAGATGCTGCGGCCGCCGTCACTGACGTCACAATCGCGAGCGAGTAAAGGAGGGGCGGTTTGTGTCGGAGAAGGCAGACGAGCAAGTCAGCTAAAGGAATAGAAACGATCAGATATATACGTAACGGTCTACCGAAATCTGTGCCCTTCTTCTACTTTTGGGGATTGCTCCAATGCCCGGTCCCACCCAAACACTTTCCCCAAATGGAGAGAACAACAACGACATCATCCAGGACAACGGGACCAACATCATCCCATTCAGAAAGCACACGGTGCGCGGGGAGCGCGCGTACAGGTAATAGCGGATCATTACGCAACTGGTCAGCCGCCGCAACACCTCATCCGTATTACTAAATTTCCAGTAAAGGTTTGCAGTTGGCATATCTAGACGAAAAGTCACATTATGTTGCATTCTCGGAAATTTATGTTTATCGCTGTCAAGCCTCCTTTAGGAGATTTTCTCTAACACGTCTTTTATTTGGGAGGGGGGCATGAATAATGATTAATTGTTTACATTCCAGTATCAGTGGAACATATTACCGTTATATGCTTGAATAGACTGAGCGTACCGTGTGTCCGCCGTTATATTGATTGTACGTATTATCGTTTTATTTTTGAAAAGGGCGAAAAGCGGTCGAGCAGAAAGGGGGATGTGGCAAACGTGAAAATGGAAGCCTCTGGATTTAAAGATGCAAGCGGCTGCTGCTGCTGTGCGGGCGCCAGATTGATGGAGCTTTGCGCGGTGCTGTCGCCTCCCATTGGCTGGGCGCGTGACAGCTAGGTCACGTGGCTGTCCATTAAAGGGGGTGGCGAGCCGAGAAGGAGCTACTCTCCTGTGGCGTGTACTCGTCACTGTTTTTTTTTTTTTTTGCGTTTTTATTTTTGCAGTTCCTTTTTCCGCTTGGAACTTCACTCTTGACTAATAAATAAAAAGCAGCGGCCAACAACACAGCCATCTGGACACTTATTCTGTCCTCTTCGTGACAGACGGAAAGCGAGTCTCTCCCTCCCTCTCCCCCCTCTGCAATCGTAGAAGGAAAGGCTGCTTAAAGCTTTTACTTTAATTAAATGTGTCCGGTGTGATGGGGGTGGGGAGTTTAGTAATTGTGTGGTTTTGGGATGGCTAAAAAGGCAGGATCAAGTGTTTATGTTCGGAGTGTACTGTGACATAAATGTAGGGTGGATTTGGGAAAGAAAAAAAAAAAACTGCCGAAAAGTACAAATATTAGCAAAACAAAAGCTCGTGGCACTTCAGCCTATTCTTTTCGCGCAAGAGAAGGTAAGCCACGTGAAAGAGATGAAGAGAGACTCCATCAGGAGGCTGTGACGACTAATGTGTGCAAGAAAAAATGTACCTTAGCCACGTAGTATCAAAATTGTTGTCCGTTGCTTATTAAGAAATTGACCTGGAAATTAAAGAGTACCCAGTTTTAAACCCTGCAGCCAAATCATAAGGCAACCAGCTATTTAAAAAAAAAAAAGCAAAAAAACATTCACACATAGAGACATAGTAATCGTGGAGAATGCAGGAGTAAAAAAAAAAATTAAAGAAGAGCAAAAAAAATTCTTTGGGCCTAATTAACAATTTCTCTAACCCTCTTCATCTAGCTGGGAAGCTATGCATACACAATTGCTCTTTTCCCTCTGTCTTGCTTTCTCCATATACCCCAACCTTTCATGCTCCTGCAAGTTGACTTTTTTACTGTCCTTTCCTCCTGGCTGTACACAAACTGTTCATGGCTTTTCATGGCTAAAGGCTAACTAGATGGTGTGCCCTCTAGGGGTCAGGGTTGACAATGCACTCCAGAGCCTTCCATTTTCATTGATTAGACAGGTCTCCAAGAAATCTCCCTAGCTGCCTACTATATATGAGGGACCGCATGATCCATGTTCATTTTTGGGACCACGTATCCTCAAGTAGCCAGAAGTTGATGTTGCCTATGGGAATTCTTTGGTTTAGCACTTTCCCTTGGAATTCTTTGGGGAAATCCTCCAGACTGCATATTCTGGGTCTTTCTGCTGCAAGTGTAGCTTTCTCTATTCCCCATAAGGTTGTCTCCAGGACCTAGCTGTGTTATTTGTTTATTCCTAATTTTGTAATTTGCGTTTAAACTAAGTAAAATATACAATAATCCGTATTTTATACATGGAGAAATATCCAGAAAGCAAAATTTTTTTGCAATGAGTTCAGTTGGTTCCCTATAGATGCGTCTGCCCTACAAGCATGAATTCTTGAACATTTTTTAATATGTTTATGCAGTACTTTTTCAGTAGTGTATATTGCTTAACTTTAAACTAGTCTTTGGTTAAAAAAAGCAAGTTTTCATAGGCACCAGTTTACTGAGCTTATTGCAATTTTGATCGATTGCTGCAGAGATTCAGGTCTGAGGCTCATTGAACTAAACTCTTCTAAATGATGTGTTTGGTGACTTTGCACATGTGTTAACCTGCCAATATCACTCATCAGACTTGGTAGATTTACAGTACCTGATCAATACTGGTTGCATTAACAGTGTTATTTTGGTAGTCTTGTTAACTGCAAGCTGTGGTAGGCTCAAAAGAGTTATTCTTGATTTTTCTTCAGGACCTGTGTCTGCTGATTCTTGATTTTTTTATTTTATGATATTCCATTGCACTGAGCACTATATTCAGTATGGTGTGTTCATTTTTCTGCATCCATTAGTCCTTGCTTAAAGGTGCTACCTTATGCGAGTTTAGTTTAGCTCAGGGCTTGTTGTGCAGCAGTGTGAGCCTGTGGCATTGTGTGCGGTGAAGTTCTGTTTGCTCTAGTCAGTTGCATATGTAGTCTCTGGTAGCAACTTGAGTAAAATTTATCCTGCCATTGGCTAAAAAGCTAAAAATTATAGATGTATGGCTATTGAAAATTTCAGTCAGTTGAGATGAACAGAGTCTGCCTTTTAATCTGTTCAATTTAGGAAACTTTTCTGCAGTTGGTTTGCAAAATGTATGTTTGTAATGACCTGATGAGCTACTCGAACATGCATTCAGTAATGTTGGGTTTGCATTTATCCTTGTACGTTTTACAGTGTGCTTTTGTAGGTCTATCGAAGTATACACTCTTTTTTTGGATTATCAGAAAAGTAGACAGTAATTTGCAAAACAAAACACATCTTATTACCTGTGTGATATGGTACTCTTAATTATACACACAAAATTTATGAATTTACTGTCCTATTGTTTTAATGGCTTTTGCCAAGTTTTTAGTCCATCCCTGAGCATGTTTTCAAGTTAGATAGAATGCCTAGAGGGGGCTGGGTGGTGTCGTGGACTAGGAACCCCTGCAGATTTTAGTTTTTTCTCCAGCCGTCTGGAGTTTTTTTCTGTCCTCCCTGGCCAAAGGAACCTTACTTTTATTCTATGACAATTAGTGTTCCTTAATTTTAATTCTTATTTATTTTGTCTTTTTTCTCTTTCTTTATCATGTAGGAAACTTTGAGCTACGTCGTATGAAAATGTGCTATATAAATAAATGTTGTTGTTGAGCATAGCTCATGGTTAATTATGCAAGTACATCAGTAGTTTCAAAATACCCAAAATAATAAATTACATTAAAACAAATTTTCTTCTTAACATAATGTTTAATAAAAAAAATGTGAGTTATCAAGTTTTTGGTTTTTTTAGGTTCTCTTAATGGGGTAATATTTACTCTTGAACACAATGGGAACTTCAGGATAACAACACTGGTTAGAAAGCCAGTCCATTAGTCACCAAAACATAATCCCATTAGGACAATTTAGAGATGCTAATGAAGCTAATAGAACGTAAAACAGCAACACAAAAATTTATTTTCAAGGTGAAGCCCATGTGAACATGGGTAATGCACATAAATGCCACAAAAAAGGCATCCTATATAGAAATCTGATTATGTGAGATAACGCCTGGCCATCAAGTTCTTGATATTGTAATTTAAGCATATATTTTAACGGAAACCATTACATTTTCTTGTAAGGACCGAGTCTCAATACTATTCCTTTTGAAAGATAGAAATGAAATAAAAATTGCAATAGAAACATCAATGGAATTTTAGCTGTTGAGTGCAAAAAAGATTAATATATAAAAACCTTTTCAGCTTACAAACAAAAAAAAAATTATGATTTGAGATTACCACAAATTAGACAGCCCCTGGAAAATTCCTTCAAGTCCACAGTCTATTCAAATTGCTTTGTCATGACATTTTTAAACCCACTTAATCTCAAGCAGGGTTGCAGTGGGTCTGAAGCCTATCCCCGGGTATTGTAGGGCACAAGGCAAGAACAACACCCTAGATAGGATGCGAGTCCATTGCAGGACGAACACATACAGATACTAGGGCAAATTTAGTGTTGCCAGTTCACCTAACTTGCATGTCTTTTAACAGTGGGATGAAACATATGCAGACATGGTGAGAACATGCAAACTCTGCATAGGGAGGACCAGAGAAGCAAACCCTGGTCTCCTTACTATACTATGAGTCTGCTTTGGTACCAACACACCACTGCCACCTCTCAAATAGTCTTATGAAATCTCATTTCCATGAGTGCTTATAAAGAGTTAACACTCTCTAACAGGTCATTCATCAGATTTTTTTACTTAGTACAGATTATTTTAACTTTTTTCCAATGTTTTGCAGGCAATTTTCTGTAAAAATAAATAAATAAACACTAAATTAATTTATATTGAGCTTGCATAGGGGTGCTTCCCATTGATAATTTTCAAAAGCCAGTTGCAGGCTTTGTAATTGTGCTTGTGGTATTATCTCAGCTTGTCAGGAGTGTGGGGACATGGGCATGCATTTTACAAGCCCTCTAAAGAATAATGTATTTGAGGCATCTAACAGCATGCTTTTTAAAATTATTCTTAAATCTTAATTTTTTTTAAAGATTTGTAATTACTACTTCTATAGAATCAGACATAAACAGTTAATTTGGTTTACTTAAAGTATATATTAGTTAAGCAGTGTTTTATATATCAGTACAAGCTGGCATGCCAGTTGCTAGAAACCAAAGCAGATAGCAAATGTGAGACCAGGACAGCCTTTAAAACAATTACGGGTGTATGAGAGGCTTTTCTCAAGACTAACTAATCTGACAATCCTTGCAAGCTATCTTACTGCTGAGATTGTTTAATTTAATGGAGGTACTGGTAACGTTCATTTAAAAATAGAATTACATGTCTAGTTTACTCACAATAAACAAGTTACAAATATGAAGTTAGGGTTAACAGTTCTGTTAAATGTTATGTAATTTTAATTTGTACTAAAAATAACGTGTCTGGCGAACTGTTACCAAAAGTATACCAATTGGCCATTAAGTAAATACCCAGAACAATGCTTCCATATCTATACCTGATGCTTGTTTTTATGTATCACTTTGTTCATTTTTTTTTTTTAAGATTACAGTAGCCGTGCACATGATCTCACTATATACTTGTCAGAAATATTTGTAAAGGTATGTGTCATTTCACTGTTTGTAATTTAAGTCCTGTAGATCATATGCAGAGTGCGGATGGCCTTAGTGAGGCTTATGATTTGATATGGTAGGGCTCTGAGTGAATTACAGTAGCATACCTATCTGCACTAGGTCAGTAACTCCTGACATTCTTGTGCATTCTTTAGCTGAAAGACAACACACACATTACATGTTGCTGTCAATCTGGTTTAAACTTTTGCACTCATTACATGACTCCTAATAAACATGTCCTAACTCCATAACTGAGTCATGCATTTTTGGTTGGCATTTAGACATTGATTTTGTGTGTGTATAAATATGTATGTATGTCCACACCATAACTGCAGATGAAACATGTATGTGCTGCAGAGATTAGCTTGTGTTTGAAATTTTCCCATGACCAAACTTATTTCATCTTTAATACCACACAGTCAAAGCAAATTATAGTAGCCTTTCTGCCTCTAATCACTTTATTGCATCTGAAGTAAATGCCTTCAAAGAATGAAGATAGAAATATTTTTTCAGTTATTAAAGTAATTGGATTAATTTATTAAATAATATGTGATTCTGTTTTTATAATACACTTTTTTTCTCTCTCTCTCTTCTTTCGGCTGCTCTCGTTAGGGGTCACCACAGCGGATCATCTTCTTCCATATCTTTTTGTCCTCTATAATTTCCATATCTAACACTGACCCTTGGTTTACATTAATACCTCAGACAATGTAGCCTAGGGGCTGTAAAGCTGAATTTTAAATTGCAACAATACCAGTTCATCTGCACTGCTGTTCCCCCTTAACATTCTAGTGCTGTATATGTAGAAATAAGCAAACGGTGATATCAGGGTGATACTAAAAACTTACTACATAAATTAGTTGAAAACATGTTTAAATGTGTTAATATCTGTAATATTTCAATTGACGACTAACTTAATGCATAATACATTGCAAAATTGAAAAATTAGAGTTATACAGTGGTGTGAAAAACTATTTGCCCCCTTCCTGATTTCTTATTCTTTTGCATGTTTGTCACACAAAATGTTTCTGATCATCAAACACATTTAACCATTAGTCAAATATAACACAAGTAAACACAAAATGCAGTTTTTAAATGATGGTTTTTATTATTTAGGGAGAAAAAATCCAAACCTACATGGCCCTGTGTGAAAAAGTAATTGCCCCCTGAACCTAATAACTGGTTGGACCACCCTTAGCAGCAATAACTGCAATCAAGCGTTTGCGATAACTTGCAATGAGTCTTTTACAGTGCTCTGGAGGAATTTTGGTCCACTCATCTTTGCAGAATTGTTGTAATTCAGCTTTATTTGAGGGTTTTCTAGCATGAACCGCCTTTTTAAGGTCATGCCATAGCATCTCAATTGGATTCAGGTAGGACTTTGATTAGGCCACTCCAAAGTCTTCATTTTGTTTTTCTTCAGCCATTCAGAGGTGGATTTTCTGGTGTGTTTTGGGTCATTGTCCTGCTGCAGCACCCAAGATCGCTTCAGCTTGAGTTGACGAACAGATGGCCGGACATTCTCCTTCAGGATTTTTTGGTAGACAGTAGAATTCATGGTTCCATCTATCACAGCAAGCCTTCCAGGTCCGGAAGCAGCAAAACAACCCCAGACGATCACACTACCACCACCATATTTTACTGTTGGTATGATGTTCTTTTTCTGAAATGCTGTGTTCCTTTTACGCCAGATGTAACGGGACATTTGCTTTCCAAAAAGTTCAACTTTTGTCTCATCAGTCCACAAGATATTTTTCCAAAAGTCTTGGCAATCATTGAGATGTTTCTTAGCAAAATTGAGACGAGCCCTAATGTTCTTTTTGCTTAACAGTGGTTTGCGTCATGGAAATCTGCCATCCAGGCCGTTTTTGCCCAGTCTCTTTCTTATGGTTGAGTCGTGAACACTGACCTTAATTGAGGCAAGTGAGGCCTGCAGTTCTTTAGACGTTGTCCTGGGGTCTTTTGTGACCTCTCGGATGAGTCGTCTCTGCGCTCTTGGGGTAATTTTGGTCGGTCGGCCACTCCTGGGAAGGTTCACCACTGTTCCATGTTTTTGCCATTTGTGGATAATGGCTCTCACTGTGGTTCGCTGGAGTCCCAAAGCTTTAGAAATGGCTTTATAACCTTTACCAGACTGATAGATCTTAATTACTTCTGTTCTCATTTGTTCCTGAATTTCTTTGGATCTTGGCATGATGTCTAGCTTTTGAGGTGCTTTTGGTCTACTTCTCTGTGTCAGGCAGCTCCTATTTAAGTGATTTCTTGATTGAAACAGGTGTGGCAGTAATCAGGCCTGGGGTGGCTACGGAAATTGAACTCAGGTGTGATACACCACAGTTAGGTTATTTTTAACAAGGGGGCAATTACTTTTCACACAGGACCATGTAGGTTTGGATTTTTTTTCTCCCTAAATAGTAAAAACCATCATTTAAAAACTGCATTTTGTGTTTACTTGTGTTATATTTGACTAATGGTTAAATGTGTTTGATGATCAGAAACATTTTGTGTGACAAACATGCAAAAGAATAAGAAATCAGGAAGGGGGCAAATAGTTTTTTACACCACTGTATATCATATCTTCTGTATCTAGTACTGATAGACATAGATGATGACATTTATTTTTTAAATTAGATAAACTTTAAGGATAAATAATAATATGGGAATAAAATTAAATAAATAACTATATATAAATAAATGTATATTATATGTCAAAATGGTATTTCAAAATAAACAACGAGCGCTCCGGTAGGAAGCATTGAATTGCCTGATAGCAGTAGGCAGAAAAGACCCCCAGAGGCGCTTCTTAGTACACCATGGTGGAATGAATGGGTAAAAGTGCTCCAAGATGCTCCAAGAGACCGTCTCGTGAAGGGGATAGGTAGAGTATTATCCATAATAGCATCCAATTTTTGCCACCATCCTCTTTTGTACAACAGCTGTGTTCAGGGTTCACCCTGTGATGGAACAGGCTTTCCTGATAAGTTTATTCAGGCATTGTGCTTCTTTTGAGCTGAAGATCCTTCCCCAGGAGACCACAGCGTAAAACATCACTCTGGCTACAATGGAATGATAGAATATTTCCAGTAGCTTGGTGCACACCTAAAAAGACCTGAGACTCCTCAACAAATGCAGTCTGCTCTTCCTCTTCTTATACAGAGTCACTGTGTTGCCAGACCAGTCCAGTTTTTTGTTTAAATGGACCCTTGGATACTTATAGCTCAGCACCACTTCCACATTCTCCACCTGGATGGTGATAGGTCTCAGAGGCTCCTTGGCATGCCTAAAGTTCACAAACAGTTCTTATGTCTTGCAGATGCTGAGTTGTAAGCTGCTTTGAGCTGCTGGAAGTAGTAAACATTAGTGCACAGTTTCATTAAACACAAAAAAATCTGTTTATCATTCTTTAATTTTGTAGCCATGCCCAAAACAATAAAGCTGAAGGGTCATTGTACATGAATAAAGGAAACTTTGAGGATCATTTTCTTTTTTAGAGTGTTCTAGTTCTCTTGCTTGACCAGCATGTGACCCTGTGAATATCTTAAAACATTTTCTTAACTTCCTTTTAATTCTGATGTTAGATAATAAATCCTTAATGTATTATTCACTGTGTACACAGGGTGTTATGTCATAGCTTTTGGAGCAATAGGATGTGAAAATTTGTCATAATCCTACACATTTCTTTTTTGCACTTTCCTGTTTATTTTAGTAATTGCTAGTCATGGTCTTTATTGTAGCATTTTCATGAGAAAGAGTTGCTAATATGTATTTTTTTTTAAAGAACATAAACTACTGTTACCCAAAACATCTTGTTCAAATTGCGTTATTCAGTAATTCTTTTATGTTACAGTGAAGAATTCTGGGAAGAAACACTTGTGGGAAATATACAGTATGTTCTATGAGTTGCAGTTATAGTGCATTGGTGGGCTGCACTTTCTCTTTAGTCTCAGTGGTATGCTGACAAAGAGTCTCTGGAGGGCCAGCTGGTAATGATGTAAAAATTCCTTTCTGGCTGAATTGTACATGGTTATGAAACAGAAAGGGGGTGAAGCATGTAAGAGTGTAGTATCTAGTCTCTAGGGCACTATTAGAGACAGACTTTAAAGAAGCATATATGAAGTAATTCTACTTTTGCATTGGTGTAGATGCTTTTGTATTTAAATCTCTCAACTAGGATAATATGGTGTGATACACTTGAGATTTGCATACTACTTTTATGCTATAATGACTTTGAGTACCCTTTTATGGATGTAATCCTTATTTCAGGTGATTATTATAACCAAACATTGTATTTTGAGTAAATCTGATATTAAGGTGAAAGTTTATGGTACTTCAGTTAAACAGTAACAGTTAAGTCGTGAGGTTAATTAAAGATCTGAGGGTTTTTTATGGGACCTATGTTTACATTTTATTGCTCTTCTGAAGTTTTTGTGAATATTGCGAGAATATTTGAAAAACCTATGAATATTCAGGACAGAAACATGTTCTCGGTAACAGAATGTCAGTTTTTATATAGGAAAGCCACGTCTGTCTTTTATTTTTCGCTTTCATACATTCATTAACAGTTTGTGAGTCCTATACATTACATTATTATGCTAAACCCAAAATAAGGATCACATTGGGGCAGCACTGGGCAGCCCCAGACAAGGGTGCCAGTTCATCACATCTCCCCCTGTCACTCACACATACACTGGAGCCATTTTCAAATTGCCCATTAACCCAACCTGCACATTTTTGAGAATGTGAAAGGAAACATGGAATGCCCAGAGTGAAGCCAATATAAATATGTGAACATTGACAATGTCTGGGTGTAAGACTTGAGTGCAGGGTGCTGAATCTATGAGGCAGTGGTTCTACCCACTGTGCCACCCTGCTGTCGCTATGTCCATAATTATAGTGCCAAAGATTAGTGGCATTTTACATTTTGAATAACATATACAAGTATGAATTTCACTGTACTCTGAACAGTAGACAGTAGTGACCCTATACACCTATACTGAAGTAATATAAAAAGATATTTATTCTGTTCTTGGGGCTTTCCTGAATTTCATGTGTGGCAGAAAGGACAAGTGGTCATTTATTAGGGTCAAGAATAATTCCAGCATAAGATTTTAAAAAGAATGATTGACAAGATTGTCCTGAGCCTCCTAAATTTATTTGCTGACATTTTATCTCCAATAACTTAAAAATAAATATTGCTTAAAATGAATACCAAAAAGTAAGACTTAAAACGTTATTTACTATTGCCTCATATATCAGAGAGTACTAAAATATTTCAGGATATTTTCATTTTGAACAAACTTTAACCTTCTTAGTGTTATGTTTACCACCCAGAAAAATGAGGCAAAAATGTATTTTTTCAACAAAAAAACAATTACATTTAACAGAAACATAAAAATACTAAAATGTTAGCAAAAATATAATAGAAAAGATATTACACATTCTTCAGGTGGCAATTGAAATTGTAGGAGTCTGTTTCTTTGCAATCATTTCTTATATTTTATTCTGTTGCTTGAGGATGAGAGGGTAGAGTGCCAGTGCCTGAAAAATGATTAATGCGCCACTTGTGGAAGTTGCTATGCCTTGCGCCTGAGGTAGCCTACGTTTCCCATAACGCAAGCATTTACAGTTGAACTGTGAACCGTGCATAGTGGGCTAATGTCCGTATTTTCCTTGCACTTGAATGCAATCATGTTGCCTTTTTTGACACACAGCTACTGTAACAACACAGTAAAGCTTTACTCCCCCAAATTCGACAGGTATATCACGGTGGTTTGGTTGTATAGTACCATATAAATCAATTTCACTATCTGTGTCAAAGTCTGATGACCAGTTCACACAATGATTCACTTTCAGTTTGCTCTAAAACTGGCTTTACATCTTTTCATTTGTCATTGTGTTTTCAGTTGAAAGCTTCCCTACACTCATGAATATTGATGAGTTACCATACAGAACACATAGAAATAATTATGATTTATTACAGCACTAGCAAAATACCCGCGCTTCGCAGCGGAGAAGTAGTGTGTTAAAGAAGTTATAAAAAAGAAAAGGAAACATTTTAAAAATAACATAACATGATTGTCAATGTAATTGTTTTGTCACTGTTATGAGTGTTGCTGTCATCAAGAATTTGATATTCATCAATTCTTTCAATCAGGTTGGTATTTGGAGGATGTGTTGCGTTCAAGTTATATTCTGTGTTTGTCAACCGTTGTAAAGATAACAGGTTTCTGCAATGTTGCGATGTCCACGGCTTTATTTAA
Source organism: Polypterus senegalus (assembly GCF_016835505.1). Taxonomy (NCBI): domain Eukaryota; kingdom Metazoa; phylum Chordata; class Cladistia; order Polypteriformes; family Polypteridae; genus Polypterus; species Polypterus senegalus. The sequence continues at coordinate 34,586,861 of NC_053158.1, forward strand.
TGTTAGCTCAGACCCGGCACTTAAAAGTTTCTCTCGCACTTTTGCTGAGTTTGTGCCAAACACTATTCTATCCCTGACCATCTCATCTTCATTTGCATAAGCACTGTCCCTCACCAGCAATTTTAACTCCGTTACAAAGTGATCAAAAGTCTCGTTTATGCCCTGCGTCTTCTCATTATACTTGTATCTCGCGAATATCGTATTCGTCGTAGGCATGACAGCGGCAGCCTGTCTATGAACTTAATTTAAACTTAAGGTTTACACCGTGCCTTATTTCCACAGTAGCTGCACTTAAGAATATGCTTGTATGTGTCACTCGCTTCATATTCTTTTGCTGTCTTCTCAATTGTGTAATGCGTTTTTTCTCCTGTGCTCTTTGGAGCTCTTCCTTGTTCTCTGCGCACTGCGTTCACAGTCAGTTCACGTGAGCTGATTGGAGTACATGCATTAAAGGTTCTCGGCTGTGCTTGTGTTATCTCATGCGATCTTGCCATGTCCACGGCTTTATTTAATGTTAGCTAAGACCCGGCACTTACGTTTCTCTCACACTTTCACTGAGTTTGTGCCAAACACTAGTCTATCCCTGACTATCTCATCTTCGTTTGCATAAGCATAGTCCTTCACCTGCGAATATTTAGCGGTAGCGTGTCTATTGGATTGCTGCCAGCGGACGGCCTTTTATGGGCAGGCACTCAATTACATAGGAGGCGTGATGATGAGGGACGCAACTCTGCCTCTCGCGGCGACCGAGCTGCAGGCTATGGCCGTATATATGTACGTAAGTAGGTTCCAGTTATGACTGTTACACGTAGAATTTCAAAATGAAACCTGCCTAACTTTTGTAAGTAAGCTGTAAGGAATGAGCCTGCCAAATTTCAGCCTTCTACCTACATGGGAAATTGGAGAGTTAGTCAGTGAGGGCTTTGCCTTTTATTAGTATTCTAGATGATATTATTTCATCCACTAGATTGCAGCAGAATACTGTCCCAAGCGTTTTTGGGGCTTAACACTTTAAAGCAGAGCATTACACATTACATCCAAGTGTTTAGTGACCCCCAGAGTCATGCTCGGGGTTAACGACAAGAAGGTTAAAGCTGCATTTGTAATAATACACCTTTTAAATCGCAGTGTGAAGTTTTTGATATTTGCTGTTTTGAGATTTACTGTATGTTTGCATCGGTATGTGGAGAAGACATCAGCTGGTTATTAAAATTCATTCAATTTTAATGTAAGTCATATTAGTTTGAAATTTCAAACACCACAAATTCCTGATGTTTATATTTTCAAAATATGCTCTAATTTTTAAGAGTTGTCCCAACTTTAAGGCTACTTTTGTGAAATCAAACTTGTCAGTTTATGATGATTATTACTATTATTTTTAAGAACTAGTTGCGTGACCTGGCAGTGTGTAAAATATACATATATGTAAATTAAAAAAAACGGGTCTGACTTTTAGGACCTCCTCATTGTGGTATAGTTCAGTAATAGTATTGAAATGTTTTACAACATGTAGAATATACCACAGTCGTAACATACAGTTCAGTCATTAAGAGATAAATGAGGGTCGAGCAGCATATTGCCGCCACCTCCTTCTGCAGCAGTGCTCCTGGCAAAACCCCACAGCATGTCCACACTCTCTCACTGCTGCCATCTCAAAAGACTTTTGTTACTCCGGCTTAAGCATGGATCTTTGTCACAAATGGGTCATTTACTTAGAGTTTAATAGTGGAAAAGTTTAGCCAAAACTTTTAGTGAAGTGGTATCCGTTTTTATTTTTTTCTAGATATTTATATGTAGGAAATAGAAAATTGTAAAGTTTCACCTGATGCTCAAACACTGGAACCTTGGATTGCAAGTATCTTGGTTTGCAAGACAAGCTAAAATTTAAAAAAAATTTTGACTTGATAAACGAGCGATGTCTTGCAATACGAGTAGTACGTGTATGCTTTGTCGGCCAAGCGCCATGTGATCACAACTGAGCTGATGGTTCTTCTCTCTCTCACTGCGGGATTGTGGGTAATCGTCTCCCATTCTCCATCTGAGTCGGCGTGCCTCACTCATCTAACATCCGTATGAGTGTATAATGTTAACTATAGCATGGTGACCACGTGTGTGTGTTGTAATGTGTGAGTCCCTGTCTTTCACCCCAAAACACGAAGCTGAGTTTCAGTACTTTAGCAACACCAGCTTTATTCAGCTTAAAACAGGAACAGCTTGGTTATTTATTGTACTGGGATCTGCCACACTCCTATACACAGACACAGCAGTCAGGCAGGGTCGGGGCCAAGTAGTAATGTGCCCTGCGCATTTATGATGTTCCTGTATTACCTATCAACGGCAGGCGCTTATAGCATGTCTGAAGTCTTTTTGGATTTGCTTTTACGGCGAACTGCTACAGCGCTTGGAGCCTGCGGTTGATTCGGGGCGCTCTAACGCCTGTCGTCCTGTTGGGTGGAATCCCAAAAGAGTTTAGAAACTCACTCACTCCATTCATGATTCTTTTCAAAGGTAAAGTGCAGGTTAATTTGTTTTATGTAATTTTACTTTATATTTTGTATTAATCATTTTTATATGAATAGTTCTGGGTTGTGGAACGAATCATCGTGAGTTTCTATTATTTCTTATGGGGAAATTCACTTTGATATACGTGTGTTTTGGATTGCAAGCACGTTTCCGGAACGGATTATGCTCGCAAACCGAGGTTCCACTGGTATTAGGAAATAAGATACAATGTAGATGGATTCCAAATAAAACATCATCCCTTCAGAGCTTAAGGGACATTGATGAGGTAATCGGTTTAAATTACAGAATTCAAAAGATGGCAATGGAAAATTTAAAGGAAATTAAAGGATGTTACTGTGCTACTGGTCAATAAAATAATTTAAATCTGTGTTATGATAAAACCATAGCATACTGTCACTAATGTAGCCATCCTGACTATGAAATGCAAAACATCTTTGAAACTGTTCCAGGTTTATTTATTATCATTTATTAAATCAAGATTTCATTGAAGCTGGATTTTTCTTGGCCTTGGGGAAAATAGATTGATCTATTAATAAGACATTTTTCCTCAGATTTTCTGCCAATATCCAAGAATATGTTTTTCATTTTTTAATGCAATTTTACATACATTAGTTATTTTATTTTTATGTATAGGTGAAATCATTTATATTCAGCATGAGTTATTGCAACTCACTTTAACTGCATGTTCAAAATAAATTACTTTCTTTCACAGCCCCAGTTATGTTTGACTTTGTTACTTTTCAATAATGGTGAGACATTGCACAGTTAGCTGTGAAATCTTGCGAAGCTTAGATACCTAAAATGAATGAGGCTATAATTAAAATAATAGATGAAGGGGGGTTCCCAGTAATAAAAACCTTTAATAAATTAAGAAACATTCAATTTTAGGTTAATGAGTTTAATTAAAAAGAGTTTATTTAGATGCTTGGAAGGTTTTTGAATTATAGTAAACACATTTTGCTGGGTGGTTTTATTCTGCGCCTCTGATGTTTCCATTTAGCATTAACTTAGGAGTTGGTCTGTTTCGAAATAGTTTACCTCCATTCTTATTGACTTAGACGGATATTTACATCAGTTGCACTTCTTCACTCTCAGCTGTTTAACTTTACCAATTGGTAGTTTTTTTTTTTAAAAACAAAAGTGATTTTTATTTTTGAATATCACTTGAAAACATTCATTCAATATTGATTTAAAACATTAATTGAACAAAATGATTTAATCAAAAAAAATCGCTTGGCCGTACAATCCAGACTCCAGCAGCCAACTGGACAAATGCTTGGGCATCACTAAAGTTTTGTGTTTGAATCGACTTGTTATACACCCAAGTTATATGAACATATCTTCACATACATAGTGGCAAGCTGTGCAGGAAACACAGATTCAGATATAGCAAGTGAATATGTGCCACTGTGTGCACTTTATGTCCTTTAGACTTTTCATGTTTGATACTATAAAATCTGCTTTCAAAAATACTCTCATTGAAAATGAAAAGGTTCTTGCAAAACTTAGACATTTTGTGTCAGTACACAGTTCTGTGGAATCACTATACTTTCTTCTCAGAGTAATTCTTACATTCTTCTCTTATTGTACTGATGCTTTATAACTCCCTAAGAAAAGCAAATGCAACTTGCCACTGCCTGTGCCAATGTTCTGAAGAAATTAAGCCCATGTTTGCAAACCGCTCTTTCCTTGCTGTCACTTTCCATTAAAATATTTCGGAGCCTTATAAACAAGTCTGCTTTTCTTTAAGACTGTTCACATAATCAGTTTTGATTTAGATTACTCCTTACTTACTCTTATTTATCTAAAATACATTTGGTGTATGGCTAAATGCATAGCATTTACCATACACTGTAGTACATGTTTTAATTGTCTGTTTCTGTTGCCAAAAGTTACAGAGCTTTCATATGAAATGGTTCCTTTAAATGATTACAAGGATAAATAGAAATCATTTTCTTTATAAAACACATGGCAGCATACAAGTAGGCAAGGCAGACTATTAACTAAACGATAATAGGGTCTACTAGGATGTTACAAAGATTTCTAGACAAGCTCTGTTTTTAGTTGAATTAGTACAATTTAGGCAGCCTGTCAATGAAAAATAAGAGCATTTTTAATCTAGCGTGATGAACGGTTTAACTTACCGTCCATTCATATTATTTGTTCTCTAATTCTTCCTTCCTATAGACTACTTCAGCATCCCTTTACAATCCTGTCATTTCACATCTGTAGACCTCCGTACTTAGAAACAGTAGCCCACTGGATATCTCTCATCTCTGTGTCTCCACAAACCTTACTACCACATTCACATTCTTTATTATCAACAGTAAGGCATGTCTGTGTTGTACAAAGTGCTAGACATAAACCCCAGTGTTTCTGGTTTCTTTTCTGACATTTGATCATTTTCATTCCACTTGTCCTCTCGAGGATCAAGGTTACATCAGAACTAATTAAATGGGCCATATTTCCTCATGCCTTGTAACAGTTTCCAAATCCTTTTCTAAGAATCCTCAGTCCAGTTCAGTAAGATAACTGTTCCATTAAGTTAGGGAGTGATTAGTGGTTAGGGAGCATCCTCACTAAATGTCCAGATTATAACAACTAGTTTCTGTTGAGCTAGCAGCCAAGTTAGATGTCCTACCTAATTGCAGAAAACATGAATGTTACCCTTCTCAAGTGGTAATTTGTTCCATGTTGATTAGCTTATGCAACTAAGAATTTCATTGTGCTTAGTACTTAGTAATAACCCTATAAGCCTATATTGCCTGCTTGTACCTAAAGTCTGATACATTCGGTCATGTCCTAAGGTTTGTAACTCTAGGGGAGGAATAGGAATTTGACCAGTAAATCTAAAGCTTTATCCTACTTTGTCCCTCTGTCTGCAATCCTTCCACCACTGTATCAGTATGTTTCACAATTGTTCACACCCTCAATTTGTGAGCACAAACATAAAGTCTTCAAATCTTCTTCTTTTTGGGGTCAGCAGCTATCAACCTGTGTACAACCCTCCCCCTCAACTGCAAAGATTAAACTGTGCCTTTGAGAAGTCTATTTTACACACTAATACTTGTAAGTGCTGACTTTTCTGCAAACTACTCCATTGCACTTTTGGAGTTTAGTCAAACGAAGCTGAAACAATAGTATCGTCCACAACAATAGTATCGACCACAAACAGCAGAGGTGCTTCCTTGAAGTCTCCAGATTAGTTATTGTTACAGGCTCGCCTACACCTTGACATCCTTTCCAAGAAATACTAACATATGGAACAGGAGATGAAATGCATCCTTGGTGTGTCTTGTTACTCGCACTTTAATGAGATTTTCCTTCAAGGATGCAGATTAAATATGTGTAAATACAGGACTAAATAAAACAAAGTAGAGATCTGTAATCCTATGGGGTACCTATTTATATCTATTTGTATCTATTTGTGGTACGGAATTGTTTTTTTAAGGGACCAAGAGATGAAATACGAGCAGGGGTGCCCCATACGTCGATTGCATTGCATTCAAATTTTTTTTTTTTTTTATTTAATGTTAGTCTATCATATATCCTCGCCATGGCATTTACCACTTGATTGACATACAGGGCGGCCAGTCTGAGATCTCTTTTCTTCTAAAACACTGGTCATCCTGCACGCACGATCAAATGCGTGAGTTACTGCAAAACTCCGGCTATCTAAGTGATCTAGTTAGCCTTCCAATTTATATTGACTAAAGAAGGGATGTTTATGAGCTTGATGTGGAATTGGAAGAGGATTTATTTCTTTTACAATGTCACAATCGAAGTGCGTTTGTCTGATCTGTCAGTCTGTCATTGCTATTCCAAAGAAGGAAAATGTGGAAAGGCACTTTCGAACTGTTCATAAAAACTATGAAACTGACTTCCTTCTGAAAAGTAATCTGAGAAAGAGAAAGAAGAAGGAACTAAAATCACAGTTAATTGGACAGCCATCATTTTTCACTCGGCTGATTTCAAAAGCAAAGGCAGACACATAGAAGCATCATTCCGAGTGAGTCACTTGATCATTGAGCATAAGAAGTCCTTCCAAGATGGAGAGATGATGATAAAAGATGCCTTCGTTGAGGCAGATGGCTAGGGAGAAATTCCAGCTGATATTTCAAGACCCCTGGCTGAAGAAGGATTTTCTCCTTGTCATTAAACATTCAGAATACAAAAAACTTAATAATGATCAATGGCCAATAGACTTGGCATTTTTTTTCCGATCTGACCAACATGTTGAATGAGCTTAATTTACAGCTGCAAGGAAAAGAGAAAACCATGGTCAATATGATTAGCTCAGTTAATGCTTTCAAATGAAAAATGCAACATCTCTCCTCAAAGCTACTGTGCCTTGATTTGGGGGAACATCCAAAACCTTGCGTCAGAGCTGGAGACGCAATGGAAGGCGTGTGCGTAACTTGAAAGCATACGCTACACAGAGCAGATTGAAAATTGTCTGTCAGACTTTATCTAATGAGGAAAAAAAGTAACGATTCGAGTGTTGCCCAATGTAGCGGAGTAAGAGTAGCGTTTCTTCTTCACAAATGTACTAGACTGTTAAGACAAGTCTGATACCCTTATGAATTGTTATTTTCCTCACTCTGAATGGGATGGAAACCATTTTTAAGCAGAGTAATTTGAATCTAATTGCTAGAGCTCTTTCTTTGGTTACAACTATACCCTGTGTAGAACACACATGCAATGACCTCAGATTTATGAAAGTTGACTTTTCGATTGAATAGGTGTGCCTTGTCCTATGTTATAAAACATGCTGCCAATGTACAAGAGCCTGTGGCCACTGTTGCGTGCAAGGGATAGTGTCTGTGCATTTCTTGGATAGAGGGATAGCGAGAACAAATACCCTGGGAAGCCCCTGTTGTACATCAGTAAATGTGTTTATTTCAGGGAGCAGTGACCTGGTATGGCATATGCGTTGCCTCTTAACTTCCAGCTTCTCACAGTATTCTGCAGAATGAGCAAGGAGTAAGAATAAACTAATAAACTCCAGCACGGCCAAATTCCTGCTGGAGTTAATTAAGTCCTTAATCAAATACATGTCTGTGAAAAACAATATGAGAATATGAATCAATTATGTGCTTATACTGTGGCCCTCATTATGTTAAATGATCATGTTACTTGAGTTTCTTCTGCATCATTTGTGATTCAACAAATGAGTGGGAAAATGTGCATCAAAGATTTTGTTTCTGTTACTCAACAACTTTGTCCACAGCCTTTAAACCTGTTTGTTGTCTCTAGTATTATTTCCCTAAATTTGGCATTTTTTCAATACGGGTGTCACGTCTTGGAGTGCTTTACAGATTAAGCACCTGAATGCCCTAAATAATCACATTGTAATAATTAGTGGCTCCACCACTGTATGTGTCTTCACACAAGCCTGCACTGAAAGTACACAAACCATGACTATTCCTCATAGCATTTTTACATGTAGTATGACTGTCTTGCTTGTGCCTGACAATGTGAAGTGATGTAGTGGCTTTTTAATTAGTAGAAACCTTACTGGTGAGATGTAACATTTAAAATTTAAAACATAAAGGGAAAATTCAAACTGGTTTGCAAGCACTTCACGTGTAATAGTCGTGCCTTTCTGACTCTTACCCTGAATATGTTTCTGTTACTAGATTGTTACTAACACACTCTTTTCTGCTTTGCTGTATGACTCAGCCCTGCAAAGTAGCGACATACTGATATTTGTTCTTCTTGCCTTACACCCAGTGTTACTTGGATAATAATAATGCAGGTATTTTTCCATCAATATAGTAAGTATTGTACTAGATTACTCGATAATTCATCTGACTACATAACACTTTATTTTTCATTTGTTACCCCCAATAAAAAACTCTGATCCTGTGATTGTGTACTTAGCGATTTCTGAAATATTAACATGAATTATTTCAAACAGGTGTAGGAATAATGTGAATGCCCAAGCATTTGCTTTAGGAAATTTAGCAGCCACAGGTAAAGGTAAGGTAAGGTAAGGTAAGGTAAGTGTCCAAAAGATAAAGTATGTGCAAACAGAGTGAAACCGCAAACTGAGTGCAACAGATATGTGCAGACTACTAAATCCTTAACTGTACCATGATTAAGGATTTGCATTGTCAGATAACTGGGATATCTACATGTTAACCAGATGTTTCAGAAAACAATAACTAGGTTTCTCTAGCAGGAATAATGGTTTTCATGTCATTTTAGAAACCAGGTTTCAGAACATAACTGGGTTATTAAAGATATGTTAATGCACTGTGATGCCCCATGTGCCTGCAGCTTTCACACTGCTGTCTTCTGAGAATATCAATAGTCACGACTAGGGATATGTTAAGGTGAAGGAGTAAGCAAGCACAAGACTTACTAAACAAAAGAATAACAGTTTATTCCAGACAGAATATAAAGTTCATTAAGAATGTGCAATTAAATAATCAATAAAACTGTTCCATAAAAAAACAAAAATGTGTCTTGAGAGACTTTAAAATTTGTGTTCCATTATACAAGTTAAAATTCAATGAGGAAAGCTAAAATTATCAATTTTCTTTTTTTCTCTTCCTGAATCCTTGTCAGTATTCATGGGTGTTTTTTGGGTGCTGCCCGTCACATCCTTCCACATCCCTCCGATCCACAGGCTCGGCTGGTATCCACGGACCCTGAGCTGCCACCTCAGTCTGTCACCACAACTCCCGAGTGTGCTGTGCCCTTTCCCAGATGCTGCTGCATTGGGACCCCATCCTAATACTTGCTCCATTGTTTCTCTTACCCTCCTGCCAACTCTACCTTTTACTTTCATCAGCTGCCGAAAACACAACCATCTCTCGGAGCTCCTCCAGTCTCCACCCTGCTCTCCATAAACTCTTCAGCAGTATGGTGCTGCCCAATTCTTCCTGCTCAGCTTTCCTCTCCCAAACTAGTGATCGCTTTCTTAAGGATTAAGTTCTGATTGATCACCGTTAACATGTCAGATTAATGCACAAAACATTTATGCGTAATGAAGAAGCTCCAACAGAATCCAAGTCTATTAAGTAGTAGCATGTCCCTGGCGATTGATTGTTTCCTATGTTGTTTCTTGATGATGAACTTCACCCCACACACACCAGTAGGGTTGCCACCTGTAGCTCGTAATATGGGATTCTCCCATGTAAAGTTCTTTTCATTTATACACTAGCTCTTCAATGTAGAGAGAATAGCATGAGAACAATTAAAATCAAACCAGTTATATAAGTGGAATGAAGGAGTTTCATTTTCGTGTTGCACTAATGTTATAGATGTACAAGCACTGCGCAGAGAGTGAGACCGCAAGCAAGTCAACATTATCCTTGCCATTATGATGCAGGCAGACATTAACAGCTGTAAAAAAAAAAATAAAGTCACATGGCACAGTACAGTGGAATGTTCAGAGAAAGACGCTGCATGCAGCGATGTCTGCTAATTGAAATCCTCCTGTGAAACGTAGGTTGTGGTATAGATCTGAGACAGAATGATAGTGGGTTAGCTCTGTCTCTAACAATGAAAACACTTTCTGTGAAGCTTTTTCTGTGGATGGAGGGTTGTCTAAATTGAGAAGCATTGTGCAAGTGCTGCTAATGTTCGACCAGAGTGGAATTGTTCAATTCAATTCCTTAAACCTTGCTTAGACTTCCCTCAAAGCAGACGTGGTATGTTGTTGTTTAATTATAACTACTGTAGCTTACATTATAACCTACATTTGCCCATGTAGCTGCGTTTTCCCAAAATTGCCAAAGTTCAGCAGCTTCAACTCCAAAAATGGGATTCAACAAAAGCCTGACACGCAGAAATGATTCCACAGACAAAATATCTTTGTTTTTAAAAGTTTAGTTAAGTTTTAAAAGTAAAACAGTTCACACCAACAAACGAAAATTAAAATAGCAAAAAAGGAAAAATGAATGTTAAGAAATGTTCAGTTCTAAGCTTAATCTTGTTACATCTCAAATCGTTACTATTTACTTAACATTTCTGAACCATTTCAAAACAGTCAGAAAACTGTATGCTTATCCCATTTCTAAGTTTCAAATTAGTGTTTTAAGTCCCTCTGTACTGGGACCTGTTCTAAACACAACTGAACTTATTATCACACTGTTTCTCAGTTCCAGTAAGAAAGTTCTATCTCTTGCTAACTTATAGGGGGAAAAGACTAATCCATAAGTTATGACTATGAAAGAAATGTATGTTCTATTCAAATTAAGCAAACATTAATATGAGTTTAACTCATAACTTTAACTTTCTAAGATTGGCTCCTTACAACCTAAACTAAGGCAATAATCAGTGCAAATTGATCATGCTGATATTTCCTTCCATTTGGGGCCAACCTCAAAATGGGCTTAAGGTTAAGATAGTTACTAATTTTTATATATATACATTTCCATTTCCATTGTTTTGTTTAGCAGACAACTTTTATCCAAATCGAGTAACAGAAGTCTAGGGACTGTTTTGAACAAGTGTAGCAGGACTGGTTACAAAATGTAATCACCACAAATGAAGAGTTGTAAAGCAAGCATAACAAAACATTATCAATATGTTGGATATCCACAGAGCAAGAACATCCATTAACAATTTGACAGATATTTACAGAACAGTAGGCTTTTCAATTTGTTCTTAAACACATTGGACTTGACAGTTCAGATGGAGATGGGCAGCTTGTTTCACCAGCTAGGAGCTACATATGAAATGAGTCTAGATTGTGATTTGATGCCATGCAGAGATGGCATCACCAGTCTCTGGTTCCTGGCAGACCTGTGTTGGCGAGTAGGAGCCTAGCACGTCACAAGTGTCTACTCTTTAGAATTTGAACCAACAGTAATGAGTGCTTCTACATGTAGCTAGTGTAGCAACCTGAACAGAGGAGTGACGTGGCCATCCATCTTGATTGGTTGAATAGAAGACAGGCTACTGCATTGGCAGTGGCTTGATGGCATATGTGTGTCTCCTGCTAGTAGTGAGTTGCTGTAATCCAGTTGTGTCAAAGCTGAAGCCTGGGCCAGAAGCTGTGTTACACACTTGGTCAGATAAGGTCTGCTCTTGCGGATTTTATACTAATAAATAAATAATAATAAATTATACCTTCTTTGGCAATGTGCAATTTAAAACCTCTAAATAAATAACCCAAATGTTATTTAAAAGGCTATTTTACACACATTTTTAATCTAATTAAGGACTTCTCCTCTTCTGGTAATAGCTCCAGAATTTGACTTACTATATGAGTTGTAGTTAAGCACAACCTGAACTATAACAGTACCAGTTGTGCACAAAGCTGAGCCATGATTTTACATTTGTTTTTTCATTTTTAATTGTTTGTGTAATTGTTAGTGATTTGGGTATTTTGCTTTGCAACATAGCAGTTTAAACCATACTTTTTGGTTTGCCCAAATATTATAGCAACCCCTGGGGTGAAGGTAAAGGTGAATGTGGGGGTGAGGGTGCTTGTGGCGTAGGGATGATTTGGTGGTCGTTAGGTTTTGTGGAACAGAAACCATGCCTTTCCTTAAACTAACTGGAATAATTTAACATGTATAGGCAAGTGTTTATTAAAATTGTTTTGTATTAGAAAATAAGTAATAGAAAAAAAGGAAATATGATAAATTATGATTAATATGCAGTTAATTTCAATTAAAAAATGTAATTGTGTGATCATAGTGACAGTCTTTAATCGAACAACAGCCCCACTTCCTTTCAGTTTCATTTTTTTCCTCTGTCCTTTCGGCACCCTAACTTGTCTCATGACACAAACTCATTGTGTGGTAGTGAGCCAACATAGTGTCCTTTTTCTTTGAAAATACAGTCCCAAAATTAGGGGAAAAAACTACTTGTTATGCATGAAATTGTATATAATATCAGGGTATTATTACTGGTTAACTGGTTAGTGACAATTGATCACAAGTGAGCTCAGAATTCTTTCACCTTAAATGAATACATAAATGCTGAACGTTTCTGGTATTAATAAATAGTGCATGACCCTGTAGGTCTCAATAATCTTTAGACCCTCTGGATGTGTGGACTCTAGTCATCTTCTAATGTTGCAATAAAGCTACATACCTTTAGTTGTTTTGACCTGATCATAATTCTTAATGTCAGAAGTCTGCACAACTGCTATGTTTGTTTCCATGACTATATTCAATTGTTTAAAAGTATTATCTGTTTACTGGTAAAGTTTATTGTTGATCTTCATCTTTGGTTTGTGACAGTTTGCTCCTCGGACACTAAAGGCTTGAACATTGATATGCAAAGCTGCATGTTCACAACCCAAACTCCACAGTAAACTGTTTCTATCCATCTATCTGTCTTGTTTGTTCACCTTTCTTGCTTCTGTTGGTAAAGGTGTTGACAATTAAGGAAACTGATTAAGATCATCGAGTGAATCTCTAGTAAGAATTTAACAGTTTTCAATGTGTTTTACAGCTCAGGGTCTTGGCCACAAGGTCTCACTAATTGTTTTGTACTGTGTATGTTAGATGCTTCATTATTCAGTAAATAATGCCTTTCATAATACTTTCAGAAGTACATGGAATACTAATGAGTAATCTGTTCAGATTTTTAAATGTGCTTGTTTTGAATTAACTAAAAGATTACATTTTGAAATAGCAGTAGCATTTTTTTCCATTGTTGACTTATACTAATATTTTGA
>NC_053158.1:37969229-37974229 GCF_016835505.1 Polypterus senegalus
CATTTAAATGGAAGTTTGGTGATGGTGTCAAAATTTCAAGTTAAGTTCTGACTCAGATTGTATGTTGTTCAAAAGTTAATTTTAGCATGATGTTTGGGAGAAATTAAACTTGATTTTTACATCTTAAAATTACAATTTTTGTTAGAAAATTTGATTTTTTTGTGTTGTGTTAAGAGCCCCCAGATGACTACATGCCAGCAAAGATTACATTTTTTAGAACAAGCAGTTTCTGAGATATTCACCCTGAATGCTGACATCTGTGTACTATGACGACTTCCAGAAAAATGGACTTGGCTTCTTCAAACAAGTTTGCATTCTGTCTGTGTGGCTCCTGGTACCTGGCCTATCGTTTTTGGTCTCGTTTGGTCTTGTACTTATCCCCATATCCTTCAAAATCAGCTTGACCTCTGTCTAATGATAACTGCTGTAGAACTTGTTAATTTGAACTGGGATATTACAGTCTACTCTGTTGGACCAGGTCTATTGATTTGGACATTTTTTTCATGAGTAGTTTTTGAAATACATTATTTATAAATAGTGTATGTGCATGTACACAAGCACACACACACACACACACACACAAAGTGAACATAAATGACAGCTTGTTTTCCCTACAGGGGCATTTGCTTGATGATGTGAAAAGAGTGAAATGACCACATAAATACACACACACACAACATATTAGATCTGTAAAAGTCAATGTGTACAGATTGCTTTAAGACATCCCGTATTAATCTGTCTGTCTATGTTGCTTGTTTAGTTCATTTGACCCAAAGTGTTTAGTTTCAAAATAAATATTACTGAGGTTATTTATTTGATTCAATTTCTTTTTTCATTTAAATCTATATTTCTCTATGTACATAATAAATATTATATAAGTTAATGTACTTTATTTTATACTAGCAAAATACCCACTTCAGGAGTAGTGTGTTAAAGAAGTAATGAAAAAGAAAAGGAAACATTTTAAAAATAAAGTAACATGATTGTCAATGTAATTGTTTTGTTACTGTTATGAGTGTTGCTGTCATATATATATATATATATATATACTGTATATATATATATATATATACATATACACACACACATAAACATATATATACATATACACATATACATATATACATACATATATACATATACAGTGGAACCTCGAGATACGAGTTTAATTCGTTCCAGCACTGAGCTTGTATAGCGAATTTCTCGTATCTAGAACAAACATCCCCATTGAAAATAATGGAAATCCAGTTAATCCGTTCCGCACCCCCAAAAATATCAACATAAAAATCAATTTTTCAAATAACACTGATAAATAATATATACAAGTGGAACCTCGGTTTGCAAGTAACTTGGTTTACGAGTGTTTTGCAAGACGAGCTAAATTTTAAAATTAATTTTGACTTGATAAAACGAGCGATGTCTTGCAATACAAGTAGTATGGATACACTTTGTCTGCTGAGCGTCATGTGAGCATAACTAAGCTGATGGTTCTTCTCTCTCCTGCGCATCTCTCTCTCTTTATCTCTCTTGCTCGCACACGCGTCTCTCTCTCTCTCCTTATCTCTCTCGCTCGCGCCTCTCTCTCTCCTTATCTTGCTTGCTCGCGCACGCGCCCCTCTTTCTCTCTCTCTCTCTCTCCTCTTGAGGACAATCGTCTCCTATTCTCCGTCTGCATGTCCGCTGATATTTTTGGATACGCTTATACAGCGAACTGCTACAGCGAAACAATGAAATCACAAGTGTACAAACGCGTACATCCTCGCGCTACGGGAGAACAAGGAACACTGAGTGAGCTGACGGGCTGGCAGGGTCAGCTTGGGTGAATCCCCAAGTCGAGGCGGATCGGGAAACGCGTCACGCATAACCACAGACTGGCTCGTGGCTCATTACGAGCCAATGCTCATATTTAGATCCGAATTTTTCGCTCATGCTTTCCTCTTATCTTGAATTTCTCGTATACAGAGGTGATCATATCTAGAGGTTCCACTGTATATATATACACATAAATATATATATGCACATACATCCACATATATATACTGTCACACACGTGCGCATGGGAGGCAGCTAAAGGGCTTGAGTGAAGGCAGTTCGAGGCATGCCGGGTGTGGCAGAGTGCACTGACTCTTTTCTCCTTGCCTGTAGACCATCCCGGGGATTTCACCTGGATCTCCTGACATCACTTCCGGGACTGAGCCAATGGAACTCGGCCACACCAGCTCCAGTCCCTCTGATGTCACCTCCGCTCTGAGCCAATGGTGGAAGACCACGTGCCAGATCCATACGACCTCACTTCCTGTCTCCCCTTTAAAACCTGCCCCTTTCCTTTGTTTCCTCAGTCTTGTTTTGGACTCGGTTGTATGCACTTCAGTGCTCTGTATTTTTACAAGAAAAACGACTTTGCAGCCAGGATACCACAATATACGGGTGGCTGCCCCAACTCTTTATCTGTCCATGTCTCGTTCTTGTGACAGTGGCGTAGTCGGCAGGATGGAGAAGTCCCAGAGGAGAAGGGGACAGGACCTGCAATATACCCAGGTGGGAGCGTACGGGCCGAGTCTTCAGGCGGGAGGGTGCCCGTGGTCGGCGTGACCCGGTGCGGGCTCCGCTCCCAGCACTCATAACTAGGCCATCTGGAGAGGCCAGGGAGTGTGCGGGTGGGGCTCACAGAATTGGGCTGCCCTGGAGGGGGAGGCAAAAGGGACTCAGTATGCTCTCTGGGGAGAGTGCCTGCCTCCCTGCGAAACCAAAGCCCCATTTACCACCTAGGGGTGCCCCAGACTGGCAGGTGAATAAAATAAAAATGGAGGTTGGACCCTGAGCGCCACCAACAACAAGCCTGGTCCTTATGGGCAATGGTAGGGCATTGGCTACGGCCATTTGAAAACACGCCCTACCAAATAATAGAGCAGGTAGCTTGCTATCTGCTCCTGGAAGCGCTTCCCCGTGGCTTCACCCAGCCGGTTTGGGGCGAGCAGTTTAAGAACATGTCTGAGCTCATAGAGCTTATGGAGACGCAGAGGGCGGCCTCACACTCTGGGGGAGCAGAACCGTCCTCATGTCAAACCCAGCCGGGGATCCAAGACCTAGCCCTCCCTGTACAATCCGAGCTCAGACGGCGTCAGCAGCGCGGGCGCAAAACCGCTTGGGGCAAGGAGGAATGCAGGTGGAGGGCGAGGAGGGTTGGTGTGCTCTGCTAATCCGCTGGCGGTCCCACATACTGGCGTGGTGATCGCCAACGGACACAAGACCACAGGTTTGTTCGACCGCAGCAACATTTCCCATTGTTGCCCGCCGCTTTGTGCAACCGCAACAGTGGCTAAAATTTAAGACCGGTATAACCTGTGTCCACGGAGACATCCGCTGGTACAGGTCCGCCGCTGTGTCATCAGTTACGGAGGGTCAGTTCAGAACTCACCGTAGCGTCCTACCTGATCCTCCACACCCGGTGATACTAGGGCGGACTGGTCTAAAATCAAAAGCGGTGAGACACATACCACTCCCGGGTTAATTTGGGCCTCGTTATGGACGGAGATAACCCGCCAAGCTGCCTCCACGCCGTGTAATCAGCCGGCAGAGAGAAGCGTCGCCCTGACTGACGTGGCAACTCCCGGCCGCCGCTGGCTAACACGCCATCCACCAACGACGCGGCGGAGCGGGAGAAACCACGCCCATTGAGGTCGGCGCTGACCCTCTCTCCGTGTTGCGGTTCCAATTTAAAGAAACGCCGGCTTCTTTTAGAAGGGAGCAATGGAATGATGACTCCCTGAAGTTTGTAAAAAATGCAGTGGTCCTTGTCAATGGCCAGCGCACTAATCAGTCGATGCCACAGGGCCCCTACTTTGTGCTAGATAATGACCTCCTTTACCGTGTAGCAATGCATGACGGGCAGGAGACGAGGCTGCTGCTGTGCCGCGCACCTTCCGGCGGCAGGTCTGCGAGCTAGCACACGCCCACCTCCTAGGTGGCCACCTGGGCACCGAAAAACTCTGGAGCGGATCAAGCTCCGCTTCTACTGGCCAGGAATTAATGAGGAGGTTCGCCGCTTTGGCGCTTCCTGCCCGGAGTGTCAACTGCGACAAATTCCTAGGAGGGACCGTGCTCCTCTGTTCCTATTCCACTGATTGACGCCCTTCCACAGAATCGGGTCGACCTGGTGGGACCCTGGAGCCCTCAGCCCGAGGACACAAGTACATTTTAGTCCTCGTGGATTACGCTACACGATACCCGAAGCTGTTCCGTTGCGCCAGCTACCTCTAAAGCCATCGCACGGAATTACTAGGGTATTCGCGTGGGGATCCCCAAAGAAGTCTTGACAGACCAGGGGACCCCCTTCACCTCGGAAACGTTCAAGGAGACTGCCAGATTACTGAAAATAAAGCATTTAAAGACCTCGTGTATCATCCTCAAACCGACGGATTAGTAGAGAGGTTTAATCAAACTCTCAAGCAAATGCTGCGTAAGGTGGTCAGCGAGGATGGAAGGAACTGGGATCAGCTCCTCCCCTCGTCCTTTTGCCTATCGGAAGTCCCACAAGCCTCCACGGGTTCTCCCCTTTGAACTACTGTACGGGCGACAACCTCGGGCATATTAGATATTTGGAAAGAAGGCTGGGAAGAAGAGGCTCTTCCCTCCACAAACATACTGGAGTATATCGCGCAGTTACGCGATAGATTTGGAAAGATTCGCCTGTCCTTAAAAGTCACATGGAGGAGCTCAAGCAGCACAGGCCCGGTACTACAACCGCCGCACGCCTCTTCGGGAGTTCCGCCCGGAGATCGGGTCATGGTCCTAGTGCCTACCTCCCACTCTAAATTGCTTGCCCACTGGCAGGGCCCCTACGAAGTTAAGGAGAGGAAGGGACTGGTCGACTATTTGGTGAGTCAACCCAATCGCCGGCCAAAGGAGCGGTTTATCATGTGAACCTGCTGAAACCGT
Organism: Polypterus senegalus; assembly: GCF_016835505.1. Lineage (NCBI taxonomy): Eukaryota > Metazoa > Chordata > Cladistia > Polypteriformes > Polypteridae > Polypterus > Polypterus senegalus. Next base: position 37,974,168 of record NC_053158.1, read on the forward strand.
GGAAGGACAGGGACCCCGATCCCTCCTCCGCCAGCCCCGCCACTCTTCGCCACACACACGAC
>NC_053158.1:37979229-38009801 GCF_016835505.1 Polypterus senegalus
ACTGATTTCCTGCAGTATCACTAAAATGTAATTTACACTTACATACTGATTTTTAGTTGCTGTAATTTACCACATTGCCTTCTTCTCGTCATTTACATTTCATTTTCATGCTCTCTGCATTATTGATTCCCACAGTGAAATAGAATTACAACAGTAATATCTCCTATATGTACAATATTATCTTTACTTGATGAATGAATTTATTTATTTTTGAAAACACAGAAACAGGCCATGTACCATTTGTAGATGAGGGTGGGTTTATGTATCAGACATTCTTTGAGAACCAGAAATAAAATTAAGCTTGTCAGGAAAACTTATTAATTCCTTATATATTCTGTATTCACTTTCTAAGATGGTATGGTCCATATATTAATATTGCATATTAAGTTTGATGTATGCTGTTCAAGATGTTGATTTAGTGGAGCAGATCAGTCATACCTATATAGAAGCTAATTACCCTTTCTATAACAGAGCTAGTTCTATTACCATATCAATCATATATGGTTTTACAAGTTTACGAGGGCTTGAGGTTCTTTGCTCTTGGGATTCAATTTATTGCACTCATAATGCCAAAAACTGGCACATTGATTTAATATTTTTAAGTCTGCATTCCCTAACACTTCATCTTTGCTTGCTTGACTATATAATGTACTTACTATGTCTGATGGCATTGTCTATATTGGCCAACAGTCTTTGAGCTTCTTCAATACACAAAAAACGATTAGATTTTGGATTTGTAGGACAAACATCTCTTTAGTAGAAATCACATTTTTCTATTTTTTCATTATAGTTTTTTAATTCTCACTTAAAATGTACTTCACTCTCTACTCCCATCCGCCGAGAAATAACCATAGCTTTTAAAATACCTAATATAGCTGATAAGTGATTACATTTTTACTGAGAAGATATTTGTCAGTTTTATGGTACCCATTTCTCCATCTGTTGATTGCCAACTTTTGCTCCTTTTTTTGTTGTTGAGTGGTTTTCTTGATTTTTAACAAAACAGAGCACAATACTCTCAAACCTTCCTAGGGTCAATACTGACTAATTTTGATGAACACATCTTATGGGTGGCATTTCTATATTTTATTAGAAACCTTTAAAGAATTCACCCACAGACAATCTCAAGGGATGATGGGAAACAGGTATTTCTGTTGGAATTTCAAGTGAAGAATGAGACTAAAGAATTCAAAAAATGCATTCTTCAGTGTGTACAAAGGATACTCTGATTTAGATGAAAATAGTCCATGGACATACAGTACATATTTTATTTAAAACTGCCTAAAATGTTTTCAAGGCAAGATCCGCAATGTGAATCCTGTCAACATTTGTGTGCCTTATAAAAAGGATGTTAGGCATTTTGTAAGTCATAGTTACCTGGGTATCCAGTTCTGATCCTGGAGGGCTACTGAGTCTGCTGGTTTTCATTCTACCCATTTTCTTAATCAGTGACGAGTTTTTGCTGGTATTTAACTTTTTTTAACTTAATTTTAACGCACTTTCTTTTTAAGACTCGAACGCCTTCATTGTTCCTTTTTAGGCAACATATCTTACCTGTTGTCACAATAAGACATAGGAAACATCAAAGGTTTGGGGCAGCCACCGGTATAATATCCCTGGCTGCAAAGTGGGTATATTTTCCAAGAGCTGTGCATGGTACAATATCCAAAACAGAACTGACTTAGGTTGAATAAAATGGGGGTTTTAAAGGTCGTGACAGAAAATAATATCATCTGGACTGGAACTAAAAGAGATGGAATTGGCATCATCCGGAGCACTGGACCTGAAAGTGGCATATTTGGGACTGGACTGATGTCATCAAAACCGCTGGAACCTAGTGGGATTTCCCGAAGATAGTCTGCAGAAGACAGAGAGAGAGAGAGTAAATGCAGCTCGCCACCCCCTGGTCACGTGTGGTATTACTAGTATATTAAAGCCCTCTAGCTGCCTCCCATGCGCACGTGTGTGACACTGTGTACATCATACTATATCTGCAGATAAAGAAAGGTGAAGCTCTCAGTAATGTTAATGTGCTCAGATTCAAAAAAACATTTCATTATATTCTTAGAAAGAAGAAAATCGTCAGTTTTGGAAATGTCTGCTGTGGCTATGGAATTAAACAACAGGTTTAACTAACAACAAAAATCGTCATCTAATTAAGAAACTGGTTGGAGTGAAATTGATTGAAGTCCATGACTTAACTGGTCTTCTGTTTGCTTGCTTCACATCTTATAGTTTAGTTTAGCTGCCATTTAAGAAAAATAGAATCAATTTAAAGGACTTAAAAAATGTGACAATTAAAAAAAAAAGAAGTCAATTGACAATTAGTCATTGATGAAGAAAGTGTCAAGGAGGAAAACCTTGAGTCACAGTAGCCCTCCAGGATTGGAGTTGAACATATACCTGGGATTAAGTAATTTGCAACAGGAAATTGTGCTCTAAAGTGAAGTATACTTTATACATTTTTAAAACTTAACTAGCCTGTTGTTGTGTTTTATAATGGAGCTAATAAGCAGTGGGGCTGAAAGTGAAAAAAGCATTCAAATTTATCAAATATGTCAATTTTTCAAGTTAAAAATGTTATCAAGTGTTGATCCACATTTTGTACTTTCACACGTATAGCAAAACAGCGTATTAATGTAATTTATAAAGACAAAAAGCAAAAAGCATACCATGTTTGTGAGATTTAAGAGGAGAGCAGCTGTGAATTTTGCTTCACTCATCATATTCCTCCGCAACACCCTTTCAGCCATCGCTAAAGATTCACCTCGGAAAGTCATCGCCAAGCACCTTTATTGATTTATTTGATGTCGATGTCCAAAAGTGGATTACTGCCTCTGTTCTGCAGACATCTTGACAATAATAACAGAAAAAGTTGATTGCTTTCATTCTTTTATGACACATTTTATTATTTTGCAACGGTATTGCCTGCTAATTCCTGAGTAATAGTGGCTACGGTGAACAGACAGATGAGCAAGAAATGTATCTTTAAGTCAATAGAATTGTAAGAAGAATCTGTGATAACATTTCCAGTTTCCTTCTGCGTTTCTGAGGCATGCTTTTGACAGCCAAAGTAAAGTTTTTTTTTTAATCAAAATGTTTTCTGCTTCAAAGTCGATGTGTTTGGCAAGTCTTAAGACTTTTTTTCACATTAGGACTCAAGTATACTTCATCTCCATTATACAAGGCAAGAGCAGGGTAGGTATTTTTAAAATGTATAAAATGTGCCTCAATTAGAATATAATTTCATGTGGCAAATTATGTAGAGTGTGACTGTGAAGAAATAAATTTGATTTGAAAAATACCACACTTATCCTTTAAGTTATATGCTCTGACAACTCAAACCATTTTGATAAAAAAATTTTACATATCTTTCAAATTACCTTCAATCTAGTATCACCCTCTTAGAAGCAATATTTGGAGTAACACCATAAAAAATTAAATAGGGCTGATTTTCTCTTTAGTTGGAGGCACGGGCTGTGTGTGCTGAAGAGCTGACAACTAGTGAATGCTTGTCCAGAAGTGCATAGAATGTAGTGACGAGGAATAAAGAATGTTTTGAACTTTGCCAACAGAAGAGAGGCTCGTCTGTCTGATGTCTCATGCTTTACGTCCAAAAACAGAATGGAAAAAAGAGAAAAGGGCAGAGGTTGCAACTCAACTTTCTGTACCTGTTAACCATTTACACAGTCCAAGTCTGTCAGGCAGCATGGGGGCTTTGGAGCACAGAAATGGAAGAGAAGTTCCTCTCTTTGATGTCTCGTAATTTGGTGCACCATGAAAAAAAACAAAAACAAAAAAACAGACCTGAGATTGATGCTGAACTCACTGCTGCTGTTAACCCTTTGCACAGAGCCAGCTTCATCAGGCAGCACGTTTTTCGCAGTCAGAAAAATTGCCAAGCACATCTGTACTGGAAGATCAGCATTCAGTCGGTAAATATGGCATGGGCTGCAATTATCAGTTGTGTAAACTGACATACTCGTATTCCAAAAATGAGATCAGCAACGGCAACTGGCTAATCTGATAAATCCCCCCATGGCAAAAAGTCATGGAATATGACATCGACTTAAGAGAAGAGCACATTGTTTGTATGAACACTAATCCTTCTTTAATTGATTGTGAATCTCTCATAATACAATAAGAAGGTGATGTTTTATTGTTTATCATTCTAAACTGAAATAAATTCAATATTCTCTTGATAGAATGGTTCAAGGTTTTTATTTAGAATTTGGTGAGAATTCATTAATGTTACTCTTAAACAGCCTGTGGGTCTTTGCTTGACTTTTCTGTTTTTTCAATATACACAGTTTAAGGGATAATTAGAGTTTAAGGGAGGCTTGCTTTAAAATGACTAAATCAGTCATTTATTGTGAATTATTTGCATTCAGAGTTAAAAACAAATCAAATATTTTAAGTGCAATTTTTCATTTGTATATGAAATTAACTTTATGAAAATAATTACTTATGTTCGTGTTAATTGTTTTTATGCATACACATTTTTACTTTTTTTTTTTAAATTTTTTTCTCATGTGGCTTGTTCTGCAGTTAAAATTGTTTGTGCAAATATGTAGTTTTATTCTAATTAATTACTTAATAACCACAACATCTGGTGAAATCAACAAGTATATATTTTGATGTATTTTAAGCAATTTTGCTACCCCTTACAGACTGAAATTTGTTAAGGCTTACTTTTAAAACACTGAGAAACAGTTCTTTATCTTTTTCATTGGATGATCTCTGAATTATTTATTGCAGTTTATATTTAAATTCTCGGTTTACACAATTAATGAGTCAAAACCATCCTAACAGATCATTTGCTGTGCTTTAGAAATGCTACAAAATGATTAATTCTATGCAAAAATATTTGGATTGATAATCACTAATCACAGTTATACAGTGGAACTTCGGTTTGCGAGTAACTTGGTTTACAAGTGTTTTGCAAGACAAGCTAAAATTTTTAATAAATTTTGACTTGATAAACAAGCGACGTCTTGCAATACGAGTAGTATGTATACACTTTGTCTGCTGAGTGTCATGTGATCACAACTGAGCTGATGGTTCTTCTCTCTCTCTCACTGCGGGATTGCGGGCAATCGTCTCCTATTCTGCATCTAAATCAGCGTGCCTCACTCATAATGTCAACATCCGTACGAGCATATACTGTTTACTACAGCATTGTAACTGTGTGTGTCATGCGCGCATGTGTGTGCTGTGACGTGCAAGTCCCTGTCTTGAACAACCAGCTTTATTCAGCTTGAAACAGCAACAGCACGGTTATTTATTGTAGCAGGATCTGCCACTCTCCTATACACAGACACAGCAGTCAGGCAGGGTCGTGGCCAAGTAGTACTGTGCCCTGCGCATTTATAATGTTCCTTGTATCACCCACTGACGGCAGGCGCTTATAGCATGTCTGCAATCTTTCTGGATTTGCTTTTTACAGCGAATTGCTACAGTGCTGGGATACTGAGTTTGCTTGGGACATTCTTCCGAATGTCATCCTGTTGGGTGGAATCCCACAAGAATTTAGAAACTCACTCATAGCAGCCATGATTCTTTTCAAATTTAAAGTGCAGGTTAAATTTTTTTTATGTATTTTTACTTTATATTTTGTATTAATCACTTTTATATGAATAGTTTTAGGTTGTGGAACGAATCATCTGAGTTTCCATTATTTCTTATGGGGAAATTCACTTCGATATACGAGTGCTTTGGATTGCGAGCACGTTTCCGGAACGAATTATGCTCGCAAACCGAGGTTCCAATGTACTTTTAAAGATTAACTATTGTTTAGGATGCAGCAGATTTCAGCTAAAATATTATTTAACAAATGTATTTGAAAAATTAAGCATATTTTGGTCATAAGTTTCTAATTTTTTTTCCTTTCCTTGCAAATAAAATATTTAAGAACTAACATTAACTAGGCAAAGATATATCATTTGCTAGCTGTCTACATCTGATTTTATACGATCCATCACTGCATGTTGTAAGTTATCAAGCGAGTGTTTGTGGCCAACACCTAACACAGCCATACACAGTGAACTTAGATGTAACCCTAACCCTAATAAAGCCATTCTGATTTTTAACAAACTTGTCTTCTGATCATTAAATATTTGTGTGATTTAAACTTTCGTTTAATGGTTTAATAATTGACTTAAGTATAGCTGAGCCTGAGGCCAGATTATAAATCGGCAAAAAAGAAATTTACTAAGTAAGAAGTCCACACAATTTTGAGATCATGAGGATCAACCTAATATCAACTTGATTTCATTTGTAAAGCACACACATTTGACTCTTTAGTTTGAAGAAAGAGGGATGCATTGGGTATCAGTGCTTGAATATTTACTTTTTAAATATCAAAGAAAGGCAGGAAAAATGCATGAATGAGTTATTTTTTATGAAGGCTATCTCCAGCTAAACAAATAACTTTGGTAACTTTTGGCAATAAAATGAGAACAAGAAGAAAAGAGCCATTGGCCTGAGGGTGTAAACACTCATTTATTGTGTACACAGACTACAAAAATCCATGAGACTTAAAATTGCAAAGATAATAAACTCCCAACAGAACAGATGGGCACAGTTGTTTAGTCACTTTTCACATTATTATTTATAGCAGGTCAGCTGGTAACTTTAAAACTCAAATTTTGTCCTTTTAACAAAAGTGGTAAAGATAGAGATCCCAAATCTGTAATTCTATGACCTTTAGTTCCAGTTTTTCTATCCCTGGGAAATTCATTTTATGAAGTTTGCAGAACTGTATTTTAGCAATATTTCCTTTGGTCTTATTGCTGTAGTCTGAGTTATTTTTCCTAACTGCTGTCATGTTTCTTTAATTATACATTGGAATAAGGAACAGTGGAGGATTGGACATTCTGTCATAATAGAGAAAGATCAGTGTGTAAACCAATGTATGTAAAAGGTGTGTTTTATTATAAATACATGATACAGGTGAGGGAGCAACAAAAGAGTGATGAAAGTGCAAAAAGAAGAAGAAAATAATAAACTTTGCTGCCTCATCGGACCCATTAAAGAAGGCAGTTACTTGTCTACTTGGAGGAGTAATTGGTCCACTAGTTTTAATATTACCTAAAGCATCCTTTTTCATCTCTTTATCCCTCCAGTGATGCTCATGCTAATGACTCCTCTCTAACGTAGCTCTAGGCAGAGATCATTTGTAGGTTTGCACCAATAACCACTACAGGATCAGAAATATACTCTGGCAGCCACAGGAATTCCTTCAAAGTGGTAGCTCAAGTTTGTGCTACTCCAGGCGAAGGCAGGGGGCGGGGCTTCAATTTGCTGCCCTCCAACATATCTGAATATGTTAACCTATTTAAATAGAAAATTAAAATGACATATAGAGAAAAATTAACATAAATTTTGCATATATTTATTCATATATAGAGAAACAGCAATCATTTTTCACATATAATTATTTATAAGCATCAACTTGACAAGAATATAATTATAGACACACTTATAAGCCATGTTCTAATTATTAGTTTAATATAATTACGCTGTAAAAACCAGAACCAGTGTAGTGTACAAGTGATAGGTGGGTATGTTTTCTGCTCAGAGCAAGAACGCATTCGGACTGATAACTAAATTGAATTATAAATTGTAAATTAGTTGTTAATCTTCTTAGAAATTATTATCGTGTAATGTTTATGTTTATTTTTGTTATTACTTCATAAATTTCAACTGCTGTTTCTGAAGCCATCACAGAATGACAGTCTGAAAATTATTTTTTAAGTATTTGTGGGTAAAAATAAGAGATTTTACTTTTTTCATTCATGAGTGATATTTTTCCCAACCCTGCTGCTTACACACGAATTGTACTGGGCCTTTTGGCCAATAATGTCGCCCACTCCTTCTGCCCTTAGCTATGCCACTGTCTCTGCATTCTAAATACCCAAAGAACTCACTCCTTGACAGTATATTTTTTCCTTGTAGAGTAGAAACCCACCGACATTGAATCCTTCTCCGCTGGGGCCTCATGCATAATGCCGTGCAAAGAATTTACACTATAACATGGCTTATGGACAAAAGCGGAAATGTGCGTATGCACAAAAAATCTAGATGCATAAATCTGTGTGAACGCCAACTTCCACGCTCTTCCGCTATATAAATCCCGGTCAGCGTGAAAAGTAATACACGTTTTCGCACCTGCTGTCCCGCCCCGTCTCCTCCCAGAATTATGCCTCTTTGAATATGCAATTCAATATAAATAGCCCTTGAGCTCAGCGTTCTGTGAAAAGGCAATGGCAAAAGCACGGGGGGAAATAGAAGAATTTCAGCAAATACCAAGTGGAGAAAAGGAAAAACATACTATTTGTTGGTTTAAACAGTGGTATAAACAACAAAAGGAAGTTGATCAAGTAAAATGTTGTAGAAAAGTTCATAAAGTCACACAGTACTCAAAATAAAAAAGTTGTCAGATATTGCCGTGAAAGGCAAGTCGTAGCCCACCGTCTGAGTACCCCTTTTTAAAGTACAGAGAACAAAAAATAGGCACACAGTGGGAAAAAGCATAAAATGTCAACTGTAATCTCTTTCCACTTTATTCACTTAGTTTATTTTGTCATTAAAATAGAACATCATAAACTTTATCTTAAAATCGTTGAATTTACTAGTTTCTCAAATCCCATCATAGCTAAAGTAGCATGTCAAATTCTTTGTTTTGTATGTGTTAATCTATGTGTGTGAATCACTATGTGCTTCTTAAACGGACTTTCTCTTCCTCCGACAGGACATAGAATCCATTACAGTCATGATATTACAGCACTATGAATAATTAAAATACTTAAAAATATGTATACTTGATATAATTTTCATGATGATAGGAGTTAAAGAATGTTATTAAACATGGGAACACGGTGGTGCAGTAATTGTTCATGCCTCTTCCAAGATGCTTGCTGCACGACCTTCAATTAAATAATTTATTTAGCAGTACTAACGTACTAACCTCCAATTCCTGTTCTTCCTTTTCTTTCTCCAAGTAACCAATCGCCACACAATCAGGTCTGTAATAGACGTTAAGCCATCTGTAAGCTTAGAATGGCGATTCTTCAAAACTTTTAAAGAACATTGAAATATCTTTGTAGTACATGTTTAATTATTCCATCCATCTATTGTTCACTTGTTGCGCCATTCCCAGCAAGCATATAGCGCGAGGCAGGAACAATCCGTGAACAGAGCGCTAGCTCCTCACTAGTGCTACATTACCGTATCCTTACATGTTTAATTATCAACAGTATAGATTATTTAAATGTAGTTAAAGTTTTATCTGTATAATATAATAAACATATTTTGCTGCATTTCATCTTAAAAATGATATCGTCGTCATATGTAAATACGAGCTTTATAAAGTGGCGCAGGTTTGCAATATTATAACTATCGCAAGTTTACAGTGAGGTAATTGGACTTATAAGTACACATAGTTCTACAAGGAGCACTTGATGGACTGATTGAGTGGGTTTATAGTTCTTGGGATGAAACTGTTTCTGAATCGCGAGGAAAGGCTCTAACCAGTTCAATAGACAGCCTGGCTGTGGCAGCATGTGCTAGATGCTGTATACCGATAATTCTCTTTCCAGTAAGCTGCTGTAGAACTGTGATTCCCTACTCAGATACAGTGATATAAATACTCCGAGTGGCGTAGTGAGAGTAATATGGAAAAAGTTGATCCGCTGTGGCAACCTCTAATGGGAGCATCTGAAATAATAATAAAAAAAAAGGTGCAGTGAGAGTAACAACGCTAAAGCAGCTATGGTATGTAGATTAGTTTGGTCATTCTGTGGACCATTATTTCGTTACAGGTTAATTACAATCAGATGCACTAAACTAACAGTATGTGGTTCATTTCAGTGTATTTATAAAGCAGCGTCAGAGATGTGGAACTAAAAAAGAAAGGGAAACCACACTGGAACAGTAACACTGCTTTGACGCTGGGTGCCGCCAGTTTGCAAAACTGAGCAGAGAATTTGCGTATGCCAGGGTTGGAGCTACCGTGAAAATGTGCATGGCTTTACACAAAGTTTAGGTTTTATAAATCGCGATTTGAACATGGAAACGTTCGTACACAACATTTTTGTGCATACGCACATATACATATACATGAGGCCCCTGGTGATTACTTCTTTGAAGCCCTTTGAATAAAAACTTTTCGGGCACCCCTCAACACATTTTACTACCCTTGGCAGTACAACTTTATTTATTCTGTTAGAAAACATTATCGTCAGGATGTTCCTAGATATCTACATCTACAATGCTCAACCAAGAACTAAGAATTCAATAATAATCATTAATTCAAAGCTCATTAAATAAACTTGCCTAGTTCTTTAATTAGCAATATATTTTCTTGCAAATCATGACAGACAATTCTAAGATGCCTATCATTCGTGCAACAGAAGTTATTCCTCACTAGTCATTGTTTAATTTTATTTGTCAGTGCATATGCAGCAACAGCCCCTCATTCTCTGTATTAAAATGGGGTCTTTTTTCTTAATCACGTTTACACTTGCAGTTTAAGGTTTTGTCAGTCAAGGCTATAAGGCACAAGCCAGTGAAGAGGTACTAAGAGTACCTAACCTTACCCCAACCCCCTAACCCTTAAAGTTAGCCACAGCAATTTAAAATAAACAAATATCAGTGTATGATAACTGAGATGTTACATTTGATAAAGCTACTAGAAAATGCCTTAAGTTTTCAACTTTATGGAAAAAAGGCCAGGATTGTGATATTTGTGTTTTAAAGAAGCAGGTGGTCCTGGTGCAGAAAGACCAAATTGGAAAAACTCCTTTTTTCATTTGTCATACTGTCCATTAAACACCTGATCGCTCAGTGGTTCACAATGCTACTAAACAGCACCAGAGTCCTGTGTTTGAGTCATGCAGTGTGTGCGTAATCTGTGTGTTCTTTCATGATGTTCTGCCTTATCCTTTTTCACCTCAAACTTGTTCAGTTCTAAACCTTAGGTGTTGCTGTTTCAATTTAGACAGTGCATAGGCAATTTATTTTCCTGGGCAGTGGGCACTTGCTCTTCTGACTGAAGGCTGAAAAAAGAAGGAATGAGCAAAGAATAATAGACCAGGAGATAAGTATTATTTGGTGCCAAAAATAGGTCAATAGCACAATCACATTAATTTGTGTAACAAATCCAAAAAACAAACTGCAAGTCATAGTCAAAGGGGAAAACTAGAGAACCCAAAATTCAAAAAGAAATTAGCAACAAAGCTCTTATTTTTTTTTTTATTCTTAATCACAGATACTAAATAAATTGTCATGCTGTTATTTAAGGCATCACTTCAATGACACCAGATGCTATGACGTTTAAAACCGTGCTCCCTAGCAAATGGGAGCGGCATACTGACAAGAGGACCAATAGCAAGGCAGCAACGATCGACAAAACAAAATGACATTGTGGCAGTGTGAAAATAACATATAATAAAAACGAGTAGCCAGAATTGTTCCCTAGTATGTACTTGGTCATAAAATCAGTATATCAGAGTGTATCATTATTTATCCATTTTCTGCCGCTTACCTGGATCTGGGTTGCAGTGCCATTACTCTAAGCAATGACATCCTTTTCCCCACCTCCTCAGCCACCAGACACTTATCAAACCACAAGCTCCTCTGGGGTGTTACTGTGATTATTGCAATTTAATTCTTTTCTCCTGAAGCTGCTAATGAAAGTTTTTTATTCATATTCAGTCTCACAGAATGCAAAACTATCTAAACGTAAGAGTTAGTTGGTGTTTGAGAGGTCAATTTATAGATGGAAGACTGCTGAAAGAGTATAACTTGGTAAAGTATTTACTTATCATTGCAGAATATGCAGTGATGAAGCAAGGATTTTGAAGTGGGAGGAGCAAAGATATTGGTCTTCCACCCGCTGTGTATTAATGTGTTATTATTGGTTACAGAGAATATTATCCAGGGGTGGGGAGATTAGATTGTTGGTTGCATTGGATGGTCTATGGATTTGCGTTTTTGTTGCATTGTTGGGGACTGGAAGGGGGCATCCTCTATGTAATTGTTAAACTTGAGATATCTTTAGTAGGATTTGATAGAGCTGTAAAGTACATAAAATTAGTAGGTTTTTATATTTATGGATTATTTACTGAACATACATGTTGTTATATTTTTCTGTGACAAACCATCTCTGTTTCTGTTAAGGTGCTGACCAATAAACACAAGTTTTAAAAAAACAGAATGAAAAATGACATTAATTAAGCATATCCAGTGCTATGAGGTGTTCTTTTCTTACTGATCATACAGCTGTACAAGCTGATAAACAGTATAGCTAAACATTTCTTCTAACAAATTTTGAGAAAAGGATGGATCTGCCCTTTCATATTTATTAAATTATGTGGGACTGAAAGAAAACTCATCACAATTGATATATATTAAAATTATATCTTTCTGCTTCTTATCACATCATGTAAAAATAGCTAAATGTATTTTTATGAATGTTAGAACATTTGTAGGGTAGGCTAACGTAGAAAAAATGTAAACTCTGGATAGTGGCAAATAAACTAGCCACTTCACTGAGTAGAAAAGAGCTGCAAATAAAAATTGCTTAACTATGTCCAGTGTGACTGCCAGGTTTTTTATTTTATCATTTCTTGTCTTGAGCTCTCATATTGTTTATCCTTCCCTCTTATTATTGGTGCATATTGATTATTGGATAAAGATCCTTTTTTAGCAGATAAGGATGTCACATAGAGATATACCTGACGCACAATTATGTTATGATACAGAAAACATCAATCACTGTACAAGTGCAGTTTATAGTATATTATAACCCATTTCAGTTTCCAGTCAGTGTGCAATGTCTTACCTGTTTATAGGATGACTTTAAGAGTAGAAGCTGTCAAATTCAAGCTGCTTCATCCATGACCAACATTTATCAAGTTTGAGAAGCAGTGTGAGGTGCACAAAATACATTAAACACTGTATGTTCTACAATTTAGCAAGTTAATTTGAATAAAGTTGCTTTGCTGTCAAAGGGTGAAGCTAAGTTAATAAGTACATACTGCACAGCTTCTGTAAGTCAAGTCAAGTTGGGGAGCATGCACTGGTACAGTCAGTTGCCGCACCCACCACATGACGAAATAATTTGGGACCCAGGTTGGCAACCCCCCAGGCAAACACGCGGTCCAGTCCCACCCTCCACAAATGACCCTCTATTTGTCACAGCCAGGTGTTACGTGGGCTACCCCTTGGCCTGGTCCAGCCCTTTGGGTCCCCAACAATTAGGATTTTACGAGCTGGATCACCCTGTAGGAAACACGCCACATGACCATAGTGCCGTAATTGACGCTCTCTCTCAATAAAGGTAATGTGCCTCATTCGGGACTCCATGAGCAACTGCTCACTTGACACAAAGTCAAACCAACGGTACCCAAGGATTTTCCAGAGAGACACAGTACCAAAGGAGTCCAGTCTCAGGTCACTGGATAGTGCAACCATATAGCAAGACAGGAAGCACCAGGACTCTAAAGTTTCTATCTTTTACATAGATATCGGGAGTGCCACACACCCCTTTCCAGCAACCTCATGACCCCTCATGCTCTCCCAATCCGTCTACTGACTTCATAGGAAGAGTCACCACAGACTTGGATGTCACTGCCAATGTAAGTAAACCTCTCAACAAGGTCGACACTCTCACCCCGTCCATACAAGCATTGAACAGAGTAGGAGCAAGATCACACCCCGATAAACCCCAGAATCAACTGGGAACAATGCAGAGGTTCTGCCTCCACTCTGCATAGCACTCACAGTACCAGTGTACAGGCCGGCCATGATATCTAGCAACCTCGAGGGGATCCCACGAACCCCCAGGATGTCCCACAGGGCAGCTCGATCAACTGAGTCGAAGGATTTACGAAAATCAACAAAGGCTGCAAAGAAACTCTGCCGATATTCGTGTTTGTGGTTCATGAGAACCCTCAGTGCCAAGATGCGGTCGATGGTATACTTCTTAGGCGTAAAACCAGACTGTTCTGGTCGCTGGTAGGTGAGCAAATGATCACATATCCTATTGAGGACAACCCTAGCAAAGACCTTACCCGGCACAGAGAGAAGTGTTATCCCCCAGTAGTTGCTGCAATCCAGGCGATCAACCTTCCCTTTCCAGATAGGGAGGACAAGTCCCGTTTTCCAGTCAGTTGGGATGATGCCAGTCTCCCAGATGGAAGCAAAGATTACTTTCAATGCCAGGAGGACAGCCTTACCACCAGCCTGGAGAAGTTCTCCATGGATACCACAGATGTCTGCAGACTTACCCCCGAAGTCCCCATAGCTGGATCACCACCTGTGCAATTTGGGTGGCTCACAGCTAATTGGAGGATCAGCCTCAAGGACCGTGGACCCAGAGACCTCCAACGTTCTAGCCGGAGGATCAGTTTTGAACAACTGCTCAAAGTAGCCAGCTCAGCGGGTCACAACTGCAGTGTCATCCATAAGGACTGTTCCATCAGCCGCCCTGACTGCGACTCTCCGAGGAACAGATTCAGATGTGTGTAATGCTTGATTCCTCTGTAAGCAGGACGTGGGTCGCTAGACCACAGGACGGTGTGTCACTTGCTCACAGATTCCTCTAACAAACGCCTCTTTATCTGCCCTCAGAGACCTCGCGAGCCGTCCCTCTCAGATCCCGGTACAGACCAGAGTTGCCATACTTTTACCTTCCTCCACTCCTCCCAGGCAAGCTTTGTCAAATTCCACCTGACTCCAACTTGCCTGAGTGAGGCAGAGCAACTCCCTTTGTGGGAGACCCAAGAGTACTTATGGTGCCAAGGCATTGCCTATAAGGAAGCACTTCAGTGTCAGGCAGAAGCTACCCAAACTGCAGCACCCCATGACAACACCTGCAGAACCCAACAAGGCTTGCCTCCACAGGACTACAATTCCCAGCATTTCCTGGAGGTATCCATATGGTTACCATATCCAATGGCAGCTGTAAATAGCCCGAATAAGCAGCCCCTGCTTGTCCCTTTTTTACACTGTCCTATTCACTCTAAGGTTGGCACCTCCTGCCAAAACCAGGGAATAACCCACCTTTCATCTTGGGCATTCAGTATACTGGCCACCCAGCCTGGTAAGGAATCATACACCATCCCGATCAGGTCTCCAGCCCATGCCTGCCATCCATCACAAAGTGAATACAACATTACACAGTATATTAGATGTAACTGTCTAATACATGTTATAGCATAGATCAGCACTCTAATGCAGTTGCCAGTATGAACATCTATTGAGATGGCATTTCACATGAGGACAAAATATGTCCCTGAGTGTCAAGATTCTTGCTACACCTGC
The DNA here is from genome assembly GCF_016835505.1 of Polypterus senegalus. Taxonomy (NCBI): domain Eukaryota; kingdom Metazoa; phylum Chordata; class Cladistia; order Polypteriformes; family Polypteridae; genus Polypterus; species Polypterus senegalus. Next base: position 37,994,557 of record NC_053158.1, read on the forward strand.
ATTTTGTGACCCTGAGCAAGTCATTTCACATGTCTGTACTCAAACTGTAAAATACATATAAAGAATGCTATAGAAATCTACAAGAAGGAAAACAAGGGATGACCGGTGGGTATTTTAAGATTACTTTGCATTATAGGGCTGTATTTCTACAGAACCTGCAGTTATTTACCTCTTTACTACTTTATATTCAAAAATCAATTCAGTTCTAGTATTTATTATCAGCCAGAAAATTGACTATGTGCATAGCCAGTCAGACTCTGAGTGATCTGTTTCATAAATCAGGAGTAGTTTTCATGCAATAGGACGGGACTGTTGTGGCAACTACTCACTAATGAGCAAAGAAATAATAAAATGCCATTTTTATTCGAAAAAGAGAGGGATAAACACAGAGAGTGGCACAAAGTACAAAGTGAGCACAAAATAAAAGCCGCTGTTCCTCTGGGCCTATCTCACAGATCTCGTGGCCTTAATTATCTAGTGGGATGGCCAGCTTCTCACTTCTCATCTCCCTCTTTATTCCTCTATCTTTCCCAGACACTGCACTATCTACCTTCTGCAATTAAAGTGTTTTCTCCCTTCCATCACAACTGTGTTCTATAATGCTGTCTCCCACTATGTTGAACTTACTTAACTCCATCCTTTGGATAATTACTCTCCAAGTGCCAGTATCACATACAGTACCCAATCAGAAGCAGCCGTCCATTTTCCACAGGGACGCCAGTATATTTTGATGTTCATGGTGCATTTGTACCCCGATCCGTCTCTTCGCGTTAAAGGGCCACATCTCTATTGGAGATCCTCATTAGAAGTATGGCAAGGTACCAGACATTTCCTTCTGGGACCAATGCCCAATAGAATACAGAAGGGGTTTCCTTGTTGGCATAATTTTTCTCTCTGTCTCTCTAAAAGAGGGTTAGACAAAATTATTTACCTCTTGGTTGACTGGCTTCAAGCATGAGAACTGTCTGTGGTCATAAAAAATACCTGGGCACCCTTTGAAAAGAGTAAGGTCTACCCTGATGTCCAGCTGAAATTGCCTCATTCATTCTGGCCCCCTCCTTCTTCTTCTTCTTCTTTCGGCTGCTTCCGTTAGGAGTTGCCACAGCGGATCATCTACTTCCATATCTTTCTGTTCTGTGAATCTTGTTCTGTTACACCTGCATGTCCTCTCTCAACACATCCATAAACCTTCTCTTAGCCCCTCCTCTTTTTCTCTTGCCTGGCAGCTCTATCCTTAGCATCATTCTCCCAATATACTCAGCATTTCTCCTCTGCACATGTCCAAACCAATGCAATCTCGCCTCTCTGACTTTGTCTCCCAACCGCCCAACTTCAGCTGACCCTCTAATATACTCATTTCTAATCCTATCCATCTTCATCGCACTCAGTGCAAATCTTAGCATCTTTAACTCTCCCACCTCCAGCTATGTCCCCTGCTTTCTGGTCAGTGCCACCGTCTCCAACGCGATATAACATAGCTGGTCTCACTACCATCCTGTAGACCTTCCCTTCCTCTTGCAGATACCGTCTGTCACAAATTACTCCTGACACTGTTCTCCACATACTCCACCCTGCCTGCACTCTCTTTTTCACCTCTCTTCCACAATCCCCATTACTCTGTACTGTTAATCCCAAGTATTTAAACTCATCCACCTTCGCCAAATCTACTCCCTGCATCCTCACCATTCCACTGACCTCCCTCTCATTTAAACACATGTATTCTGTCTTGTTCCTACTGACCTTCATTCCTCTCCTCTAGAGCATATCTCCACCTCTTCAGGGTCTCCTCAACCTGCTTCCTACTATTGCTACAGATCACAATGTCATCAGCAAACATCATAGTCCACGGGGACTCCTGTCTAATCTCGTCTGTCAACCTGTCCATCACCATTGCAAATAAGAAAGGGCTCAGAGCCGATCCCTGATGTAATTCCACCTCCACCTTGCATGCACCCGTCACTCCTACCGCAGACCTCACCACAGTCACAGTTCCCTTGTACATATCCTGTACAACTCTTACATACTTCTCTGCCACTCCTGACTTCCTCATACAATACCACAACTCCTCTCGAGGCACCCTGTAAATGCTTTCTCCAGGTCCACAAAGATGCAGTGCAACTTCTGGCCTTCTCTATACTTCTCCATCAACACCTTCAGAGCAAACATCGCATCTGTGGTGCTCTTTCTTGGCATGAAACCATAATGCTGCTCACTAATCATCACCTCACTTCTTAACCTAGCTGCTACTACTATTTCCCATAACTTCATGCTGTGGCACATCAAATTTATCCCCCTGTAGTTACTACAGTCCTGCACATCCCCCTTATTCTTAAATATCGGCACCAGTACACTTCTTCTCCACTCCTCAGGCATCCTCTCACTTTCCAAGGTTCCATTAAACAATCTGGTTAAAAACTCCACTGCCATCTCTCCTAAACACCTCCATGCTTCAACAGGTATGTCATCTGGACCAACGGCTTTTCCATTCTTTATCCTCTTCATAGCTGTCCTTCTTCCTTGCTAATCCGTTGCACTTCCTGATTCACTATCTCCACATCATCCAACCTCTTCTCTCTTGTTATCTTCATTAATAAGCCTCTCAAAGCTGCTCAACATGCTGTCCTTGCTTGTGAGTACATTCCCATCTTTATCCTTTATTTCTCCAACCTGCTGCATATCTTTCCCAGCTCGGTCCCTCTGTCTAGCCAATCGGTACAGGTTCTTTTCTCCCTCCTTAGTGTCCAGCCTCTCATTCTGGCCCCCTAATTATCCCTAATTGGCCATTTCATTCACCACTTCACCACCTAATAGCTAATGTATATTGAGCATACTGGTGCAAAAATGGCTACCATCACATCTACTTGTCGCAACTAACTAGTGGTTAGTGCAATTAGAAAAATAGATAGAACTTTATTCATCCTCAGGGGAAATTTGGCTTTTACAGAAGCACTTTAAAAAGTAAATATATAAATAGTTAAATGAGTAAGCAAGTAAATAAATATTGTGGAAACCAGGGGTGCATACAGCTGCCCTAACCTGACACAAATAGAGGCACAAATGCAGCACTCAACACCCTTTATTTCAGAGCTGGGAAGCACATTTTCCTCACTCCCCTACAGCACCAAAGTATGCAAAGACAGTCCCTTTCTTTCTTTCTTTCTTTCTTTCTCTTTTCCCAGTCCTTCCGCCTCCACTCCTCTTCCGGCAAGCTTCATCTTTCTTCCGCTCAAATCCAGCCCCCAATATGGAGTGAGGTGACTCCTTTAGGTAGGTCCAGGGAGTGCTCCAGGTGGCTCATCAACGTTACATGGAATCACCCCCAGGTGTGCTGGAAGTCCACTGTAGGGCTCTGCAGCTCCCCCTGACGACCACCACAGAACCCAACAGGGCTGTGCCAAACTTCAACTCCCAGTTTGCCCTGTTGGAATCTGTGGTGCCACAGCCGCCAAGGAGGGCTGCCCTCTAGCATTCTGGGGAAGGTAGTGTCTTGTGGATACTCTCTCCCCCAGTCATTCCATCCAGCTGGCATCTCAGCTGGGTAATGGCCATGGCCTCCCGTCTCAATACATATACAGTATACATATACTTTGTCTGAACACACACCAGAATGACTATAAAGCAAGGAAGTTAAAAAGAAATTAGTGTTTCTTGACATACTTCTTCACACATTAAAGGGGCACAATTTCCTGAGGAAAAAGAACCTGCTCTTCCCTTTATTACATAGTTACTCTGTGTTCCGAGACCAGTCCAACCTGTCTGATGCTGACCCCCAAGTACTTGTAGGAATGAACCACCTCTACATCTACTGCAGTGAAAGTGAATAACCATTTCCTTAGTTTTGCTGATGTTAAGACGCAGACAAATCTCTTTGCACCAAGAAACAAAGTTCTCCACCTGACTTCTATACTCTGTCTCATGCCTCTTATCAGTACACCCTATAAGTGCAGAATCATCTGAGAATTTCTGCAAGCGTCATTACCTGCAGTCGTATTTGTAGGCAGAGGTGTACAGAATGAAGAGAAAAGGAGACAGGCCTGTTCCTTGTGATGCTAAAGTGTTGCTTACATTTGTATCAGTCTGCCCAACAGATACTCAATTATCCAAGACACCACGGGTTCATCTATTTGCATATCTCTGAGTTTACCCCTTAACAGCGATGGCTGGATGGTACTGAATGTGCTGGATAAATCAAAAAGCATAATCCTCATAGTGCTGGCAGCTTTGTTAGTGTGAAAATAATTGGTGATTACAAAGATTGGTGTTGAGGATGTAATTATCTATCTTCTCCACAAAACTTATTTTGTGAAGATAGATGATTGCATCTTCAACACCAATCTTTGTCTTCTAGGTAAATTGCAGTAGGTCCAGGTAGTCTACCACAAGAGGAATTATATAGTCCAAGACCAGTCTTTCAAAGGTCATCATGAGGTAAGACATAAGTGCCAATGGTCTGTTGTCATTTTGTGAAGAGGTGCCTGCCTTCTTTGGAACAGGAACAATACACAATGTTTTCTACAGCAGTATAACAGTTTGCCTTTGTAAGGAAGCAGGTGTTATGATACAGTATGTGCTGGACAAAACTAGCCATGTATCTACATCAGGGGTTCTCAATCACGGTCCTGGAGGGCTGCATTGGCTGCAGATTTTTATTCCGGCTAGTTTCCTAATTAGAAAGCGGTTCGTGCTGATAATGAAACTTGGTATTGAACTGTTTGGCTTGTTAATGCTTGCATTCATCCAAGAGCAATTTTAATTGCACTGTAGAGTTTCCTTCTATGAGAACATTGTCCAAGTGTTTTGTGGACCAGAACAGATTTAAACTTAATGGTCCTTCTAGTTCCCCACTTATTCATTTCTAAACGTTTTATCACAGATTCTTCATGGTAAGCACGTTAGCTGGAGAGCTGCTGGTTTATTGGTTATCTGCATCTCATTATTAATTAATATCTGATTAAGAAAACAGGCAACAATTGAAAAATGCAGCTGCTAAAATCTAAAATAGGCAATTAAGGGTTCTGAATGATAACAGACAAGAGAACTAAAATTAAGCCCAAAAATTGTATTGCTTTAGTAGTAAATTAAAGGGTTCTAATTAAAAAATTGGTTAAAGTGAAAACCTGCAGCTATAGCAGACCTTTAGGACTGTAGTTGAGGACCTCTGTAAAATTTGTATTCAATAAATGAAAGCACTAACAAGGCATAGAGTTAAACACCAACTATCATTATCAGCAAGGACTAAGTTCTAATTAGGACACTGGCTGGAATGAAAACCAGTACCACTCGGCCCTCCGGGACCGTGATTGAGGACCACTGATCTACATTGTTCTGAGCCAACATCACTGCCCTCTGTAATATGTTACCCTCCTGAGCCAAACAGTTTTTAGTACTAATATTTAATATTACAGTTGCTGAGCACATTAAACTAAAGACGTAATAAATGAAAAAGCAAAAGAGAAACATCTAAAAAACATGGAAAGTAGAAAAAGAAATACTTCTACTGTAATTTTAAGGTGAATATTTAATGAATGCTCAAAATAAATATTTCAAACTGTTTTGGAATAACAAAGACAGGTAAGGAAAGCAGGTTTTGAAGTAAAGTTCTATTAAATAAGGGAGACAAACGTTACATGGTTAATCATGGTGCCGAAGTGTCAATGTGATACATGTGAAATAGCAAATTCAAGTAAGAATTTCACTGGTCTGTAAATGTCACAATGATGACCCTATAAACTGGTGACATACCAGTATGTAGTGCAGCCAGTGAGGATGAGCTCCATTGTGTTCTTATAAAAGTTTGTGAGTACAGAAGGAGGCACCGGGGCATTCTTCTTAAGTCTAAGAAGTAAAGGCCTTCAAGAATCATAAATAACCATTACTAACTAAATAAGTGTCAACACAAAAAGACAACTTCTTATAAAATGGTGAAAACAAAGCAGTTTTATTTACAAGTGACAGATAAATATGTGTCTTTTACTATAACAGAATACTCATTAATATAGTTAAATAAATGACATAACAAGGACAGAGTTCTGAGGCAAAACATGAAGAGGTGCTGATGGATTGAGCTTGCCATTCAGGGTGGATGCAGTCACTAAGCTGTGTCGCCAGATGTGTGGAGGTCCGAACAGCCCAAAGGCTTTTAAAAAGCTTCATAAAAAATACAGCACTCAGGAGGGTCTGACTAAATCACCTTTAAGTCTCTTAGCTCCCTTATTCGCATACAAATGAAAAGGGCTATTAGTTTCTGTTTATTTGTACAAAGTACAGTCCTGAGAATATTTTGCAATGAAATCAGGCATCCTTGCAGCCAGGCATTTTGTACTTTGTAAATCATCATAAAAAGGAGGTTATATTATGAAACATTGTCATTTTATAAACCTTCACAAAAAAATAAAAATGCTGCCATCATTATTTACTGAGAGCTCCAAAAGCACAATTGCAGAGGATTTTCAAGTAGAAGTGGTAAAAATAATCCTGACCAAGTGGGGAGATAGAGGCAGATAAGGTGCTATACAATATATAGACATCAAAAGTATTTTTAGATAGATAGGTGTAAGTGCTGCACTACACAGGGCTCCAACACAGTCCAAGCACCCTCTGGAAGTGTCCACAGACCCCAGAACAGTGAAGCTTCCAAGCTCCAAACCTGTGACCATACAGCAAGTCTGGGTGGCTGCCCTCTAGAGTCCTAGGTAAGGTATACCCAGAACACAGTCTCTCCTCCAGACCTTCTGATACAGGGGTGTCACGGCGGGCAAGGGTTCGAATATATATATATATACGAACGATAGATAGATAGATAGATTATGCTTTATTTGAATTTAAAATGAAAAGTTTACAGAATCTCAAAACAAAAAGAAAACAACTATAATAGAAACAAACAACAACCCAAACCAACCAAACATACATAAAAATTCCTGGCTTGGATAACAGAGAGATCCTGCTACCAATAACATGCTTGTAGGTGGCAGTAAGATGAGGTCAGAGCTGCTCAGATTGCACAGCACGTTTATATTTAAAGTCATTTGATTAAAGATTTGGCAACACTAAAACATTCTAAGATTTCTTAGTGCTTAAAATTGTGGATAAGTGACACTATTGCAAGCTTTAGAAGACCATTCAATGGCGGCTATTAGTAATTAAATTAAAATGGAATGGAAATTAACCTTGCACATGTAAAAGGATGAATGGATTGTGAAAAAATCATTTTAAACATCTTTTTATTCTGTTTTATATTTTGACTTGGAAACAAATTTTCAGAACAAAACGTATGTGTTTTTGATGTAAATCCGAGATGACTTAAACAGTGAAGAAACACAGAGTACCATGGGTTTTATTAGAATATGTCACTGGCATTCTTTGTGTAGAGAAAATTAATCTCCTGATATCTGATCTGTGAGCCTGTGATGATATAAAACAAAACAAGCCAGCGTTGAGTATAAAAAGATGCTAAAAGAAAAAAAAATTACTACCAAATATGAATCTCAAATTCAATAAGAACATAAAATTCCAAAAAGGTTTCTTTAAATCTTTAGGCGCCTTCCTTAACAATTACCTTTTGTGCAACACACCAACATTTTCCTCCCTCTACTGATTCCAGTTCAATTAAAATACATATATTGGTTTCTTAAGCCGATGTCGTATGAAGTAACTTCAAATCAGAGGAGTCGCTGATCTCGTTGCCAGATCATGTCATTTACACAACTGAAAATTACAGGACATGTCACATTTAGTGACTGAGTGCCAACCTTCCAGGAAAGTCGTGCTTGCCCCTTTTTCTAACAGCCAATAGTGTCCTGCCCAATGGTACTGGTGCTGTATAAAGGGTTAACAGGTACGATGAGTTCACTTCAGTCTCTGCCCTTTGTTTTCTTTTTTCATTCTGTTGTGGTAGGTAAAATGTGAAACATCAGACAGACAAGCTCCTGTGCTGTTTCTGAGGTCCAAAGCACCAGCCCTCCTCATTCCTCACCACTGCACTATATGTAGTGCACTTCCAGATGAGCATTCATTGGTTGTCAGCTGTGATGCTCTCAAGCCCACCCCATATGACTAAACTCAAAATCAGTCCTGTTTGATTGTGTAGGAGGGAGTCGTGGACTAATTGGAGTGAGTTTCTGTGCATGTCACATTACATGACTGAATTAACAGGAGCCTACCATCTACTGCTTCTGACTCAGTAAGATTACGTAAGTGAAGGCTACAAGTGAAAATCACTGCAAAAGTCATCTAACGGACATGGCCTTCATGGTAAGTCGCAACCCATCTGAGCTAGAGTTTTCTCCTTGATTTCTGTGTCCAGCATACTTACTTAATTTTTCTTCCACTGTAGTTCTGTTTCTGTGTTTTGTGAGACTTCTTCATGTAGTTGTGTTGGTTTTTGTAATTCTTAATATGGGCACTTATGGAACTATATATGCTGAATGTTTTACATACATTCACACTGGATAATTGGAATGCACAGAAATTAGATTGTATAATATGATGAAGCACTTATTTTGATTATGCACTTGTTTTACTATGTGATTCTGTACCTTATAAGACACTATTATCTTTAAATTATGTAATCTCACCAATATAATTTTAAGCACTGTTAAGTATTGAATGGCATTGAACTGTAATATAGTTAAAATACTGGAATGCTCCGATAAGCAGTGAGTCTTATACTCCACCAATTAACTGACACCCTGAAAACGATGCCAAAGACGGGGTGGAAAATTAATAAGAAGTAATAAGATGGGCATGGTGTGAATACCAGAAGACAAAGATGGCAGAAATGCCAAGAGGTGTGAAAATTATTAGTATAATAAATGAGGGACTTGGATGGACAAAAAACAATGAAAAGAAGGTTTGACCAAAAGGAACCCAGACAACATGCCATTAGGTAATATCCTTTAGCATATTAGGAGTGTGTCACCATCTTATCTATCTTACTGTAAGAAACGTATGAAAAGGTTCTCTCTAAAGGCAGAATACAGCTTTTATTTTCTTTAATAAAAGACTAAACTGAGGCCAGCATTGGATATTATTGGTTTAGGATTTTATTCTATGGCACACTACAACATTATAAAATATGAATATACTCTATGGCAAATTCTAAAAGATTATATAAGCAATATAATTGAATTGTCAAGTAGTATGCTGGTGCAATGGTTAGCACTGCTGCATCACTGATCCAGTAACCTGAGCTCAAATTCCATGCCCAGTCACTTTTTATAATTTCCGAATTTTATAATGTCGGTTGTATAAGTCGAATGAGGAAAACTCATGCTATTGGTCCAAAAGAGATTATGATATTCTAACACCCACCTGAGAGAGTAACCATGGAGCACACTGCCATCTTTTTCTATGTGTTGTGCCGACTAATACCCGAAATATTCTGAAGCGACCTTTGCACTGTTTTGTGTTTTTTTGTATCTCACACCCTCATACACCTTTGTCGTAAGAGTATCCCTTATCTATGATTGGGAAATCAATCAGTAGAAAATATGAAGCTGGTTTTAAATTAAAAGCCGTTGAAGTGGCAAAAGAAATTGGTAGCTGCAACAAAATTATATCTGTCTGAGAAACTCGTGCGAGTTTGGAGGAAGTAGGACGATGTAAAAAAAAATTAAATGTATTTTTGAATGGGTGTATAAGTTTGGGTCTGATTTCATGATTAATTTTTTGGGTTTCAAGACCCGACTTATACGTGAGTTTATACTGTAAGTGGCCACTCCTAAGCCTGGATTCTGACAGATTTTACTCCAGCACCACGTGAGCTTGATCTGAATTAAGTGGGTTGGAGGATGTTATTCTACATCATGTATCATACATACAGTACATCATGCTAACATTCAGAAATGTGTTACATTCACAAACATTTTAATTCTGTGTTACAAAGAATCTAAATTTATTGAATAATAGAAAACTTTATTCAAATAGATGTGAATTGCCATTTCAGAGATGAGGAGCAACAGCAGCTTAATGCTTCCGACAGAGGCAATGTGAACACAAAATTAAATTACTGGTGAGAAGGCTGAATTTTTCTGGGATTTTCCATGTTGCACTCGAACCTAACAGAATGAGTGTACAGTTGCTATAACCACATTTTCATAGCACACATGCGTGACATAATTGTTGGAGGTATGAGAGCAGACAAGAAAAGACAAAGGATGCCTGCACTTGTGGTTAGTGGGCTCTTAACCAACAAGTAGCAAGTAATTTTGAAGGGGCTTGCCAATGCTTGAATAATTCATTACAGACACAGTCCATATTCCAAAATTACAGGAGGCAAAATTAATTTGCAGTATATTGTTTTATGAATACAATTAAAATACTTGAAGTGTGACAGTTTTGACAAGCAGTAAGTATATTCTGATTAAAGTTGTAGACAGTAATCCAACAATCAATTTAGTTACTGTTACATGACAATAGAGTTTGTGATGTTGTCGAGTTTTAGCCAGAGAAATAATACTAAGCTAAAATGCATTAAATGCAGCACAGTGACTGGTAAGCCAATAAAACATCAATAGGAGTCCAGCAGTTGTAGCTTATGCACCTAATGAAAATAAACTCAACAAATGGTAAAGCATAATGCCTTTTTCTGGTGCTCATAACAGGCTATGGCTGCATCTCTCAGCAGAATCATTTCACAACCTGTTTTATGCCACTCCAGCAGGCTTTATTAATAATACAAAAAAGATTTTGACAACAGACTCAGCAGCAAAGAGGTGCTCAGTATGGACATAAATGTATGAATAAGCTAATGTCAGTTATGCCACATGACCGCACTCCATTCATCACACTTAGGAGGCACTAAGTTGCCCCCTCAGATCAAATTGTTCTTTGCCAGTCATAATTGAACTGATCCCCTGTCAGCCCCTCATGGCCCCCTCTCTCTTTCTTATTTTAAAGGTTTATGTCATCATTTGCTGATGGAATGATCCTTTTCTCAAGCTTTGCCGAACTAGGATGGTTAGAATTTGGACTGAAACTGCCCCGTTCCTATGTCTATTTTTGAATATACTACATGATGTTTCTCTCTTTACGTTACAGTACTTTTAATTTTTTACAGTATAGTTGTTATTGTTGTGCAGCACTGCTCCTGTTTGTGTAAGCACACTTTTGAAGAGTAAATTGAATTGTTTCTAGCTAAACAGATGTTGTGGTTCTGGGACTCTCAACTGATGTATTGGGCAAACTGTCATTTAGCTGTCCATACCTACCCTTGCTGGTATTTGTGGTTGCTCTGCCCTTGCCAGTATAGGTTTCTGTCTCTGCCTGTCTCTTTCTCTATAATGGGACTTCCCCTTCACATGTGGGCAGCATGTCTAATGCATGAAAGAAAAATAAAAGGAAATCAAATTTTCATAGCTGTGTGACATTAAGGCAAATTATATAATTGCACATTTCTCGTCTGAGGAGTGTTGTATTTCTTGTTGAGTATAAATAGCACAATCTAATTCAATCCTACAAGACCAAATCTAATTAACTTGATAGGGTTAATTAATTTATGCTATTTATAATAAACTTTTTCAAAAATTATTTCCTAAATGTCTAAAAGTCTTTCTTAACTGGAGTAGATGCTTCTTCAGTTCTTTAGGCCTAGTAATTGTTCAGTATGTTATCTGCCAACATATAATTTTCTTAAGTGTTTTGAAACTAGCTGCCAGAAGATCAACATTTTCTTAACAAGATCGTTAACACCAGCCACAGATTATCAACCTCCATCAGCCATTAGTCTGAGTTAATCATTTTTTATGAACACAAAGTAATGCATGAAGTTAGATAAGTTGCACATTCTGATGTGTGCAAATAAGTGGATAATTCTGTATATCAGATATGGACACTTAACAATAATTCAACACTAGTCTTAACAGAGATCACAGGTCAGCTTTAAAAAGTGTGAGAAAACTGTGGCTTTGTCCACACTACTATGTTTTTATTTGAAATCAGTGTTATTAAAGGAAAATGATTTCCATCCACACTAGCATTTTCACATTATTTACAAAAGCATCAGCGTCCACACTAAAACAAGCAAACATGTGTATAATGTAGATATGTGCCTATTCTGGGCATGCTCACTTTGGGTGAAAATCCTTGAAGGGATAGTTCACTGCTGTGCACAAGTAACATCACATAACAAAAGTGACTGGCAAATAATTTGCCAGTTGTGCATGTATGCAGCATTGAAACTGTACAAAACACAATTTAGGTGCAAATAGGTAAACAACACAACATGCGCCATGGAAAGTAACTCTTCAATGCCCGATGTGTTGGAATATGTTTTTCTTCCGTGGCCAGTCAGTAAATGAGATGTTGTAATGAGCAGGAACCAATCAGGGAAGGGGCACAAAGTAACGATAAACCAGCTAGAGTACGATTGGAGTGTTGTGTTTTTGTTAAACTCCATTTTTGCCCGCCCACACACACAATGCTGATACTGCATTAACAAAACTATCTGGCTCTGGAGAGAGTTTTCATAGAATTGAAAATGCATAGTGTGAATGAATGGTGAAAACGGAGACTAATGTCTGTGTTTGTAAATGAAAATGTACTAATATGGAAGAGGCCTTAGGGTGTCATCTGAAACAGCATCTGAATTTACAGACAATATGTGTGTCTTGGAGAGCACATCTAAGAGCATTTGACACACCTGATTCAATTCCTTTGTGTCACATCCCATATGGAAGTGAAAACTGAATTAGAAAATCATAATTATGTTTCAAACATATATAAGGATAATAATTTCTCATACAGATAGAAACATTATGGAAGATGTTTGAGACTTCATGCTGCACAGGTTTAGGATGTGCAGTCGAGCATGTGTTTTCGATCAATGCAAGTACTGCAATTACTTTAAGTACATATCCAAATACCAATAACAGCACACTGCACGATAATGTGCAGTGAATACACTTGACTTGAGCATTCCTAGTTTTCATACACTTTCTCTGTACATTTAGCATTAGTTTTCTCAGAGGTTGATGTGCTTGCTGCTTCTTGAGCAGGTCTTCTTTTCTCCACCCTAGTGGCCCGCTTCGTTTCTTCTTTTGTCAGCATCTTTACGCGTTAAAATTGATCAAGTCAAAAACTGGCACTTAAGTCTTCAATCTGCCTCAAGAATGAATTAAGATATGAAGGAGCAGGGGAAGTGACGGCGAAGGTGGTAGTGATGAGAACCTGCCACCCTGCTGGCTGCTGCCGAGAGTTGATTCTAAATTAAAATAAAATAAAAATAAAAAGAGGAATAACCTTGGTGGTCAATCATCACCCCAAATTCGGACAGTAGAGGTCACGTAGTATATGTGTACCAAATTTCAGGTCAATTGTTAAAAACGGTTTGTGAGCTACATGTGATTTAAAATCCTGGACAGACAAATGGACAGCCACGGTAGCTTATTGTATAAGAAGATATACAGTCATTTTTCATAACTAATGCATAGGCAAAAAGCAATAAAAATAAATCCTCAAATAGTATTTGGATCATAATTAGAAAATACTTTAATAAACCATGCAAGTTCAACCAATTTTAAAATCAAGAAAGTGGAATTACATGCTTTGCAGATTGATATTGGCTTTCTTTACGATTTCACGTTAGCACATGGCTTCACACTTGCAGAGGGAATTTTTCACTCATTTTCAACCATAAAGGATATAAAAAGAATGGAGCTCTGTGATGTCTCTGTGCTCTGTAAGTTGTCTTGGGATTTGTAGTAATGATAAATATGAATGGCATTATGTGAAATAAAAATGTAACCTCCCAGGAATCGCACTGATTTGCAAGTCACTACATGTGGCTTCCCATGTGAGAATTTTTTTTTGCTAGTTCAGTACTCCTGTAAGTGTTATTTTTCCAGTGATATTTGTATTATTTTTTACAGTCTTATTATGCAACTAAGATTAGAGACAGACCACCAGGGTGATTAATGATTGGTTAAAAGAAAACAATTCCAAACAATTGAAAACCAGGGAAATCAGTCTTATCTTTTGTCTAAAGCAGAATGCAAACCAAAATTTGTCAGAAAATACTGACATTAAATTTTAGCTGTATTTTGAAAGCAAAATCACTTTGTTTAGTAAAGCTCAATACTTGGAAAAAGACTGACACCTGATGCCGTTCTATAAGCCATCGCGCTAGTGATGGCTCCCGACTGTTCTGTACTGTACTTGCTAGTGTTCCTCCCCTGACTAATTTTTAAATCTCTTTTTTCTGTCTTTTTGATTTATTTTAATATTCATGATTAATTTTGGGCCATTGCTAATTATTTTCCCAGTTCTCTTTGCTTGGCACCTAGTAGCAAAACCTGCCCAATTTCCTAGTTTCAAATTCCCTTGGAGTGAGATTTGTTTTTGGGCAGGCCAGTTGGTTTTCTGGCTTATCTTTTGTGGGTATTTTTGAGGGCCTCATTTATTTTGCCATTTTTTGGTACTAGAATCACTAGAAACACCAATGAGACCCTTAAGGGCACACTCCCAGCAACCACACAATACGCTCTGGCAATAGGAAAACAAACTGACAGAAGACGATTTCCAAAATAAGTGAAAATAATATTAACAATAATGTAGTAATAGCTCAAAAAATAAATCACATATTATGAATTCATATATTGCATAATATAGGAAACTAGCCAGGAACACATTGAGAAAGATATGTAATTATATAAAAAATGTCCAAAAAAGCTTAACATTAGAATTACCAGAACCTACAAAAAAACTTGTAGATCCAGCCCACCTTAAATCCCATCGCACCTCTCTGTCAGCATCTTTTGTCCTGTAAATATGCCGATAAAGACAAGTAGCAAGCAGCCTGCTATTCCATCCCCACACTGCTGCAGAATGTGCACAGTTCTCCCAGCTCATACCTTGATTATCTGAGAGTGAAGTGCTGAAGTTTTAGAGTGGAAATAATAGATTGTTATTTGGAACACATGCATTTTATGTGTGTTCCGTTTCTATAATAATTTGTGTAAACACATTGTTAAAACAGAAACGTTTTTCATATTGTAGTAGTAAATGACAAAGTGTTGGCATAAACTATATAATGTGTAAAGACTGAAGTCCAAAGATCAAATTAACACTTTCACAAAAGGTTCAAGGATGAGAAAACAGCTTCTGTGGTGTAGCAGTAGGATTTGCTGACTTATAATCAGGAGTCCCCAGTTCGATCCCGACTGCCTCCTATATTTGCTGTTTTCAGTAGTGAGCTGCTCTTATTGTTAATAATATACAGTACACACATACATTTGGTTTGCGTCTGTAAC